>NC_009414.2:926154-933654 GCF_000002875.2 Leishmania infantum JPCM5
CGTGCTCCCCCACGACGTGGCCTCCAGCATGTCAAACGCGCGAGCCAGCCAATCCGTCACAATGCTCTCGAGCTCGGTTGCCGCGAGGCTGGCCATCCAGTTGAAGCAGGGCTGGCTGAGCCCACTAGCTATGATGTTGCCGAGAAGCGCCGCTGGCGACAGCTGGGCCGGGAACCGCGCTTACAAGTCGGGGTGTTGCCAGTGGGTCATGCCAGGGACGATGTGAGTCAGAATATAGTCGAGGATGCCGGCAAAGTCTGGCGACGACGGCTGCGGGGCCGTCTTGTCGCTGATGCACTTCTTCAGATGCCCAGGCTGCACTCCAGGCGAGACCGGCATTTCGCGGTTCTTGAGCAAGCGGTGGTAATCGGCAATAAAGTCGATCGCATGATGCCCCTTGGCGCGGGGCTCCCTCCCAGTCCATCGTCTCTGGTATGGGAGGAAGTGGCGGGCACGTCGGTCGCATTGGTGCTGTGGGTGTGCGTCTCGTAAGGGGGTAGGCAAGGAAGGCAAAAAGTAAAGCAGCGAGAGGGGTGGAGGAGAGACTGAAAGAGATGAGCAGGGGCAGCGGTGGCTCCTGGTGTGCCGCGAATGTTTTCAAGCCGGTCAGCGATTTTGGGGGTGGGGGAAGAGGAGGAAAGGGCCTGTGGCCGGTCAAACAAGCGCGTGTGTCAGTGTGTGGAAATCAGGGCAAAGCCATCAGAGAGAGAGAGCAAGACCGCATTTTGCGGAGGTCATCCTATAATTGTTGCTCGTGATGTCTTTTGGCTCGAAACGCGACAGCGCACACCACAAGAGAATGCCCGCCAGGCAGTATTAGCAAAACCCGAGAAAAGTAGAAAGAGACGAAGCGCACAAGCGCACACAAGAAAGCAGGAAAGGAAAAAAAAAAGAAAAGAAGTGCCGATAACGGCGCAGTTGTCAAAGGCAGGAAGAAGAGGAGAGCCACGCAAGAGGAGAGAGGGACGGGGAAATTGCAGAAGGTGTTGGTGAAGGCGCCGTCGCCATGAGGATTTTGACAGCACACTGGTTTAGCATAGGCGACGAGGATGACAACTCCGTCACCGAAGCGTTCTTCGAGATGCCTCACCGAGCCCAGTGAAGAAGGCGATCTCGTGGAGGCGGCAGCCGAACAGCAAAGTATCCGTCTGTGACGCGAAGCGCTTCCGTCCTCCTCCCCTCGAGATAGTCCACGGGAGAGGCGGGGGGTGCGAGAGAGACAGGCGGTGCAGCTCTGCTGCCCATCATCTCCTGCGCACGCGCAGCGGGGTCGCTCACTCACTGCGAAGTTCTTGGTTGCCGCCTTCTGTAAGCGTTGGTCATCTAAAACTGTACGCGCCCATGAAACGCGGCTCGCGCGGAGCGCAAAATGCTGCTGCGGAGTCTAAAGAGGTCCTCACGATACGCTCCGCGTAATGGACAGAAGAATCTAGACAGAGAAGAAAGCAGTCTTCGTCACCCGTGTGCTCACACGCATCAGAGCAGCGGTCTCTGTCACTGCGCAGCCACGGCAGTCCTTGAAGCAGACACACGAACAGCAGTCCCGGATGCGTGAAAAGGGGGGAGGGATGGAGACAAGCCATAACTAAGCGTCATACCGGATGGCGCCTCTCGTAGACCAAGTTGCTCTCCCCACACCATCCCAACTTAGCGCTACGTTACACTGTCTATGCTCCGGCTATCTACTCTGGAAACGGCCGTTCCGTCTTGTCTGCTCCTCGCGCCGCGACCTCAAGCAGGTATGGCTACCACCTGCGACGTAGCATTCTTTGGAGAGCAAAACGACATCCAAGCCGTCCCCTGCGCCAATGCCACCGCGGTTACCTCGGTACCCGAAAACGCCGCCGAGGCGGCGGCAGTGTCGACGGGCACATCGAGCGTGCCTGCACGGCCGCTCGGCCTCGAAAGCCGTAGTAGCGTCTCCGCAGACCAGTAGACCGTCGGATCCGGCACGTCTGCTGTATCGATCAGGGCAAGGCGGCCCGCCAAGTCTCCCGCAGCGATGCGGCCGTTGTCAATCGCAACACAACGCACTGGCGAACGCCTGTTGCTCATGCCAAATGCCTGCTCCCGCTGAGGGCCCTCGGCGCAGCGCAGGGTGAAGACTCGACCCCCAACAGTGCCGACACAGACCTCTGATGTGTCGCGTGCGACCGCGAGGCAAGTGATCTGATCTGGTAGCGAGAGCACCGAGCTGGGAGAGCTTCGATAACGCGTGTCGTAGAGCAACACCTTGCCATCGTAGTTGGCCACAATAAAGGTGTGCAGCTGCAGCGGCACCGCAGCGACGGCACGCCCAGCGGCGGGGTTCGCCAAACTCATGCGCAGCTGCGAACGCTCCACGTCAACGATTGCGGCCCCTTGCTCGGTGCACGTCAGTAGGCAGTTTGGCTGGGCTGGAATTTCAGAGAGAGAACGAATCGGAAACGAGTCAGGGGTTGCGTAGCACGACGTCAACGCACGTGATCGGCGCGACACGACAGTCACACTGCCACAAGACGATCCCACAGCGAAGAGTTGACCTGCATTGAAGAAGCATGAGGACATCAGCGGCTCCTCGCCGATCGAGTGATAGGGGTAGCTCTCCACGTTACTGGCCGACAGCCCTGCGGCGAGGTTGGCACCGTAGAAGCTGTCGTCGAGGTTGAAGACGTGCGTCCCGTTGAGAATGGTGGTGACGAGGCATGACGACGTGGTGCAGTCGTAGCGGATCGACGACACCATGCCCACCACCTCCAGCCGGCACGCTGTCTTGGTCGGGGGCTCGTATGCGTTTCCCATGGTAGGTGCGCTGAGGAATTCATGAAGAGAGCATGGGCAACAAGCAAAGCAAGAAAGGGAGAAGACGACGATGCAACGAGAGAACAGAGCAACTGCGACGGTGTGCAAGGTCGATTCATCGGGAGAGGAATCCGCAAGTGCTTCGAAGGAGTGGCAGGAAGTCTCTCCGTTGCGTGTTCGACCGCTGACTGAAAGAGCTCGTTCCGCTTCGCCCGAGTGCCTTCATTTTTTTTTTCGCTTTTCGTTCTTTTTTTTGGAAGATGAGCCACCTCTCTCTCCTTGTATCTGTCGTAGGCGCTGCGCGAGTCCATAACGGTTTCCTCGCGCTTGCCTGTGAGCAAGGGCAACACAACAGAGTCTTGCCGCCGACGTCGACACACACACACACACGCCGACAGGCACACATAGAGGTCTGTGCGCAACGGCTCATCATCGCAACATTCTCCTGTTTTGCATCTTGTGGGAAAATGAAGGGAAATTGCGTATTCTGCGCTGGGCTAGGAAGCGTGCTGCCGCTCATCGCGGCGCTGAGCACGCAGCTTCATGTACTTGAACGGGTAAAGGACGACCCCGACGGCCATGCCGAGACCAACGGCGGCTGGTACATGAACAGGGCCAAACGCGACGAAGCACTTGGCGTTTAGTCGCACAAACTCGCGGCGGCGAAGCTTCCACGTCGGCTCATTCACGATCGCCCACAGACCCGGATAGAACAGGTGCGAGACAAAAAGGCAGCTCACGGCAGGGATCTCGGCGGTGACCGGGCCGAGGTACGGCACGAAGCCCTCCTTGGCTCTGGGGTTCGGGATAAACGGCTCGACCAGTACCCAGTACGCTGCGGTGCTTGCGAGGAAGTTTACATAGAAGAAGTCGCTCATCATTCGAGGAATGATGGACTTCTTGTTCTCCTGCGTCTGCGACAGCTTGAGCAGCGGCGACATCGGGGCAGCGGCACAGAGCGGTGTGGCGAAGAGGACGCCGCACAGCACCGTGCGAATGACACGGCGGTACGTCGCGTACTCGCCGAACGCATCCCCGCGCGCGTCCCCGCTAGTCTGCGTAGTCGTGCACCGCGACGCTGCGGAAGGATATGGAATGTAGGACATTCCTCTCCAGTCCCCTCCGTGTGAGCGTGTCAAGCGGGAAGAGAAAGGATCAGGTACAACACCAAAAAGCGTGGCCAGAGGTGGTCTGACCGCACAAGACGTCGTGCCGAAGCAGAGACGACGGCGAAGGCGAAGACAAGAGCAAACGGCGCATTCAAAGAATGGCGGGAAGGAAGAGGATGAAGCAAAGATGTCGGTATGTCCGAGGCACACCTGAACGCACTACCACCACCGCCGCCGCCACCCCTCCTCCCTCAGTAGCCATTGCAAGACTCTGCCCTCCCCCCTCCAGCGTGCCGCCCACGCGCTCGCCAGACAGCGCTACGGCGCAGCAGTCGTGAAGGGGGTTGATACGTGGAGGAGGTAGGGCACACACCCCGCCGTGTGCCGGCACCTTCTCTACCCTCTCCTGCGTAGTTCAACTGCATTGTCAGTGCCACCTTCGCCGCGCAACATTTGCTGCTCCAGGCGTGCAAAAACGTAAAGCCAACACGCTCACGTAGGCATGCCCACAAAGGAGAAGCGGGCAGTATGCGGCAGCCGTTGTTATGGCGCTAGTGCAGTTTACGAGAGTTCCTCATGGCTCCTTATTAGGGCTGCCTCGTGCTTGGCAGCTGTTACGCGCAACTGTGACGTTATAAAGGAGAAACAAGCAAACACGCGGACGGCGGTGCGAAAACAGGAGCGCACCTCTCCCCATATCCGCATCATAACTTAGAGGCCGCGCGCCTCGATCCGCGCGCACCACGGCCGCAGCCAGACCAAATGAGAGAGATGGCGAACGCACGCGCGGCCCATGAGGACGGAGTTCACGATCACATCTGCGCAGTGGAGCTTTTCTTGTTGTGCGGCCACTGCTTGTACCACTCCACATCTTCTGCGTTGATGCGTGGTCGCACTTTCTGCAGGGCCGCGTCGACGTCGGCCACCGTCACATGAGACGCATGCGCGTTAGCTGTGATGGCGTGAAACGCGGCCTCTTTCACCACCGCAACGACCTCGGCACCGGTGTAGCCATCTGTCCGCTCTGCCACGTAGTTAGCCGTGAGCTCCGCCGCCACTGGCAGGTGCTGGAATTGGATGTTCGTGATGGCGCACCGCTCTGGTAAGGTGGGCAGCCCGACGTAGACGCGACGGTCAATGCGTCCGGGACGCAGCACCGCGCCGTCGATGTTGTCTGGACGATTTGTCGCCGCCACAAACACGAGTGCGTTCTTCTTTTCGTCAAAGGCGGCCGGCAACCCATCCAGCTCGGTGAGGAACTGCGAGATTACGCGGTCCGATACGCCGCCGCGACCGCGGTGGCCGCACATGCCATCCAACTCATCGATGAACACGACGCACGGGCTCGCCGCACGGGCACGCTCGAAGATGTCGCGCACCGCCTTCTCGCTATCGCCCACCCACTTCGAGAACACCTCCGGCCCCTTCACGGAGATGAAGTTCATATGACTCTCGTTCGCCAGCGCCTTGGCTAGCATCGTCTTGCTGCAGCCCGGCGGGCCGTAGAGGAGCACACCCTTTGGTGGGGTCACGTTGAACTCCGTGAAGACCCAACTGTGCTTTCCCAGGCACCAGTCCACAACATCACAGAGGGTCTGCTTCGCCTCTGCGCTTCCGCCGATGTCGGCCCACGTCACATTGGGAATCGACACCTCGAAGCGCTTGAGCGACGAAGGATGCACCGCAGCCGACGCCGCGCGAAGGTCCGCCTCCGTTGGCTCGGTTGACTGACGCGCTTGGAACGCTCGCACCACTGCTGTCTCGACGAGTCGATGCAGGTCGCGTTGTGTGAAGCCGTGTGCGCGCTCTGCCACCTCCAGTAGGCAGTCGTCGCTGACGGCAGGCCCTGCCGCTGCACCGCCACGGCACAGCTCCGAGAGGCACGTCCGAAGACATGCGAGCCGCTCCTGCGCGCCACTCGGCATCTCCAGCGACACAACGCTCCCGCCAAAGAGAGTGGCACTGGTTAGACATGCGTCGAGACTCGCCAGTGCCGGCGCACTCGCAACCACTTGCACATCGAGACGGCGGCTCTGCAAGTCGAGCAGCTCAGCAGCCACGGCATGGGCGATGAGGGACATCGCCCACCGAGACCCGGCAGAGGACGCCTCGCGGGCGCAGATAAGATGCAAATCATCCATGACCACCGTCGCCGGCGCTGACTGGCGCGCGCGCTCAAACACCTCGTGCAACGCCGTGGCTGTGCTCACCTCACTACCCTCACCCTGCGGCAGTTGGTCCACGTGAACCCACTCTATGTACCTCGTAGGCCCAGTCGCGGCGGCCGAAGAAGTGGGTCCGTCCATGCGTCCTTGATGCTCTGCCCGGGACGCTGCGGAGGCGTGACAGGCGAGCCAGCGAGTCTTACCGACGCCAACGTCCCCCACTACGAGGGTGCACAAGAACCCAAAGGAAGAGGCGCCGCTGTACTGATGCTCCTCAGCCGTGCCATCTGTGATCGGAGTTGATGCACGCTGCGGCGCGCCGCTTAAGGTCTCTGCCGCACCGCCACTGCTACAAAGGCGCACCTCCGTCGCATCCGTCACGATTCCCCAAGCAGCTGCGGGCTCGGCCGCCCGCGTCGGCCGTTCTCCCTCTCCACAAGCAACGCTCAAGTCCATCACCTCCAGCGTGATGCGATGGGTCAGCACACGTTGGGTGATGCGTAGGTGCACATACCCGATCTTGTGGTGCAGTGTGCGGCGGAACAGCGCCTGCCACTCTACTGTAGATGCGATCGACGGCACGATAGCATCAGCCGTGTCGGCGTCACGCGCGTTTTCGGGGACCACCATCGCCAGCGTCACGGACCGCAACGTCGGTATACCATTCAGAGGGAGAAGAACCGGACAAATTGCGACAGACGAGACGTCGACCAAAACAGCCGCCGCATCATCGTTCACGAAGATCTTGTCGGGTGCAACAGCGGACCCGCGCATCGGTCGCACTCCCGCGTACACGTCCCCGTAGCTTGTCCAGAGGTGCACAATGTGTCCGCTCTGCAGTCCAAGGCGGTGCATTACGCGGGTGGCGAGAAGACACTCGCTCGGCCCGAGAGCTCCATCCACGCTAATGGCAAACATGGTCGGGGCCACATCACGGCCCGTCCCCGAAGGCACGTTGGAATGGCCCTGCGGAACGGACGACAAAGCAGCGGCGGGTATGGGCGCCATGCACTGCTTTACTTTGTTCTTGGGCGAGCCGGTCTCCGGTGACGCTGACGGCAGCGACTTTATGGCAGCCGCAGGAGCGGTAGTTAACGCGGGAGAAGAGAGAGCCTGGTTAACCGCGATGCTGCGCTTCGTATCTGCGGTCTGAGGGCGACTTTTGAGATCATCTGCTTTGGTAGTGTTGCGCGCCTCGCGTTGGGGCGGCATCAGCGCTGCAACACGAGCGCTTTCGCTCTCGCACCTCGCTTTCAGCCGACATGCCGGACCGTGAGATGGCACCGCCGGCTCTGCAGCTCTCAAAGAACTGGAGGACGCCGACGAGGAGGTCGAAGTGCTCGAGCTGCTGGTAGAGTCGGCGAGCTTGTGAGGTCGAGAAAAGCGATTTCGATCTGGCGCACGGCCGCGGGAAGCCTGCACAAACGCGGTACCATCGACGTTAG
>NC_009414.2:938654-941154 GCF_000002875.2 Leishmania infantum JPCM5
TGCGCGGGGCGCAGACGTGTACCAGACGAGGAAGAAAAAGAATACGAAACAACGAGCAGTTGTCAAGGTATGACCGATGAACAACGTAGTCGCCAGACGGATAGAATCGTGAGCAGGGAAAGTAGGAGAGAACGAAAAGCAGCAGGGGGCATAAATGGTAGTGTGGTCAGGAGGTCTAGGAGGCCGAGGAACGCCAGGGCCGAAGAGGACGCTCCTCGTCGTTAGAGGGGCCCATAACCGATTCGCACCCTTCTCTCCTTCCTGAGCTCCCACGCTGAAGTGGTGAATTCCACCTCGGTTCAAGCCGTGCAGTGAAGGACCTAGGTGAGAAAAAAAAAAGGTGGCATGTCGCTGCGTGAAGCAGAGGGCTTCCACAGGCACGGTGCACCGCACAAAGTGACCGTCCCCAACGGCGAGGCTAGTGCAGAGTGAGCCGTTACGACTCTCTCTTGAAGACGGTGACCCCACGGAAACATGCGGAAGCGGTCCAGCAGCTCCAGATCTGCGTAGATGGCATGCATCAGCGCAGCCGGTTCGTGCGCGAGCTTGCACTATGCCGCCGCGCTGTCTCGTGTGATCGATTACCGACCCCCCCCCCCACACACACACATGCACGCGCAACTATTTCCTTCGTCTCTTCGCTTTTGTTCGCCGACTTCACTTTCCATTTAATGATTTCTTTTTTTTTCATTCGACAAGGAGTTGAAGATAAGAGGTTAGGTTCATGTTACTAGAAGGAAAAGTCGCGAAATAGCTGCCCCTCTGTAAAGAAGCGGCACACACACACACAGGAACGTGTGGTCGGAGGGCGAAGGGGAGAGGGCAAAAGAAAAAGAAAACGTGCGGCACATCGGGGATAGGGACGAATACTATCCAAACAGCGGCGACAGCACAGGCTTTTCAATGTGTGCGCGTATGTATGTTTGCATCGCTGTCCCTCTTCGCTTTTCTCTCCGCTTTCCTTTCAGCTTCGCACTCCGCTCCTCATTCTGTGGAAAGGCGTGACAACACAGGGGGTTCACGCGAGTATGCGAGGTGCACACAAACGGCAGCTCGCTCGACACGGAAGCAAAGCAAAGAGCACCTGTGTGGCGAACGCTTGCCCGCCACGGAGTGTGCGAGAGAGAAGGCGATCAGAGAGAAAAAAAAAAGGAGGTCCGCGTGAGAGAGCACACAGCTCACGATTCGTAAGTCGGTAATTGGCGCTGCGTCTTCTCTAGTGGACGGTGGGGGGGGGTGGGGGTGGGGGGAGTCGGCCTGCGGCGTCCACGCCAACGGCACCAAAGGAAAAAGCGGAATAGAAGGCTCCGGTCATTCCACCTATTCTTCCTCCCCCTGGCTGTCCTCGTGCGTGCCGCGGTTGTGCCTGGTGTTGTGACTTTCGTTTCCCGCTCTCGATTTTCTCTTCGTTGTCGCCCCCTTACCCTTCCCTTTCCTCTTCGCGCGCTTGATTCCTTTACTCGTGTCGCCCGTGTGTAGCGCGTGTGGCTGGAGAGGCCGGTGGCCAGCTTTCCCTTTTTTTCTGTAGCCACTCGCTGTTCTCGAGTCTTCTCATGCGGATCTCGCCCCCTTCCCTCCCTTTTTCCGTTAGGAGTGTTGCGGCAAGCCAAAAAAAAAAAGAAAAAATATATATTGCGGGGATCGGGGCTCCTGTGTTTATTCACTTGGCCCGCAACCATGCGCGCTCTTCTGCGCGCCATCCACTACCTTTTCTCACCCACTTCCGCATCTGCCTGCCAACGCGCCGCGACGCCCGTCAATGCGCAGGCGCGCGGGCAGCGGAAAACAAGTGCCTCTGCGCTTGCACCTCGTGTAAGCGCCGCTTTTAGGCAAACCTCAGCGACGCCGGTGCACGCGGGCAAACAAGCAAACAAGCAAACAAAAAGGAAGGTACTTAGAAGACACTATTCAAGCTTTCGTGCGCACGCGCTGGAGTCTGGCCATACGCGTACGTGTGCGGTGCATATCTGCGAGTAAGTCTGCGTTTGTGTGCCTGTTCCATCACAACACCACATACGAAACACCTCTCCAAAACCAAAGGCAGAGAAGAAATACAGAAAAGACAAGCAGGCAAGCGGCGGAGGTGGGAGGAAAAATACCTTTTTCATACACAAAAAAGAGGAACCAGGTAAGAGGGAGGGAGCAGGCATAACAGAGGTGCTGGTGACGTCCTCTTGCACGCACTCGTCACCGCCTTGCCGTATCCCTGTATTCGGCCACGCGAAAGAAGTAGCATCGACAGCGATGTCGGAGGGTGGTTGAGAGAGGCAGACAGGGGCAGATCCAGCAAGGGTGACCGACTGCGATCACAGCGGCAGTGCAGCTGTGAAAGCCACAATGATCACGCCGCAACCCCTTTTGTTGCCGAGATTCCATAGACACCTTATAGGCGTTCAACCGACTTCCTAGTCACAAGGCACAAACCGCTGAAGGGCAGCTGCAGGCGCTCCCGCACACCCACACCCTATCATCCAGGAAGACCCTCCCCCCCCAGACAAAA
>NC_009414.2:1246154-1358654 GCF_000002875.2 Leishmania infantum JPCM5
CGTCACAGACATGCAGGTGTACACACACACACACACTTCCCTCGCTTTTTTTTTTCGTGTTGACCAACACCCTTTTTCAACGCCTCCTTTTCGACAACTCTTCCACACACAGGCTCCACATACGTGAAATCGTTGTGCACACCAACACCCACAGAGGCGCACGTGTGTTGTACCGTCACCCCACATGAACAATCGTTTCGCGCACCCAGCGTCTATCGCACCACAGGCGCAGACCTCCAACTACCCCACGGTGCACAACATTTATTTTCGCTCTTCACCGCTGTCCACGCTGCCGACAAGGCGGAACACAAAGTTCAAGTGCCCCTCATGCGGGGTGTGGGGTGAAAAACGCACGGTGTGCAAGGTGTGCCTCTCTACCATACCAGGCCCCCGCCGCATCTACGCGCCCCCCTCTTCAGAGACCGCGAAGCGTCAGCCAGCCAGTTCAGGTCGACGGCACACCGTCGTGCAGCCAGCCACGCAACTCGGCGTGGCAGCAGTCGGCGCTACGGAGAGCAAGAGAGGCAAAAGTATCAAAGACCCGGCCCCACAAACCACTGAACGGGCGCTGAACCTACGCGTGCCTCGCAGCCGTGCTTTCCCCGCTCTGCGTACAGCGACAGCGCCGACGCCAGGAACCCCGCCATCCACTGCGGCGCAGGCGCAGCAGCGTAGCCGAGGCATTTGAAGTACCTGCATCATCTGGTTCACGACGTGTGAACCGTGGAACTTGTACCACGCCGAGATGGTTTCCTGGGACGGAGAGAGATGGCGGTGTGCCTTTGTGTGGAAGTTGGGGAATTCGGTGCCAGATAGGTGCAGGGGAGGATGAGAGGGCTCACATCTCTACCCTTTTTCGTATCGCGACGTGCATCACTTGATCGTCCCGCCATGATCATCGTTCCTGAGAGAACCGAAAAAGCAGGAAAAAAGAGCGAGGAGGCCCATCGCCGCTTTTCTGTCGCCTCGTGCTCTTTGTCCTCCTCCTCTCTACATCTCTGGCTGTTTTTGGTGTTCTCGACACCAACCGCCTTCCCCCATGGGCCCTGGGGCGCCCTGCCGACGAGCCTCGTGCGTTTCAGTACAAAGTGTTTCTGCCATGTTCGTTCTCTATCCAGCAGCTTGGTGGTGCGCCGTAGTCCCCGCCTTTCTCCCCTCCATGCGCGCACTCTCACCTACCTAGTCCATTGCACGCGTGCGCGGATGCGTTTGTCTTTGCCCCCTTTTTCTCGCTCCCACCCTAAACACTCACACAACGACAATGACGCGGCGTGTGTGTACGTGTCCCCCCATGGGCGGATGCCCTCCTTTGTCGGCTTACGTTCGACGCCTCGAGCCCACCTTCAGGTGAGGAGACTCCAGCGTGAATGCACACAAAAACGCGAGCACAAAGCCATTCACCATCGCACACAATCAAGGTATAGAGGCGATTTGCACGCGTATGCCATGCAAATTATGCACACCTGTGCATCGCACACCACACCTATAGATTTCCACGTCTCCACCCTCGTCGCCACCATTTGCATACTTCAGTGTTTGGCGAAGGTGTGCGTGTGTGTGCCAACGCAAAAGAAGGCATGCGCAGCAGCTTGCCGCATGAAGCTTCACCTGGAGGACGCTTACGAGGAGCTCTGTGCCGAGTACAACACCACGCCGCTATGTACATTCCGTAGCTCTCTGCGGAACACGTACGCTTCGCCTGATGGCGAAGTCTTCATGGACGCCTCCTATGTTGAGGGCGATCACTTCTGCGTCTTCGCCGAACTGCTGCGTCGACTGCTGCGGCGGCCCATCGCATTCATCCAGCCCACTATCGTGCAACTGGACACCGCTGCGCCTCAGCTGGAACACTCCGTCCTCTACGCGCCAGAGGAGCAAGTCGGTCACGCCTACTACGCCGTTCCGCCTCGTCTACTGCGAATCAAGCTTCTCCTCTCGCGCAACGTGAACAATGCAGATGTAGAGCGCGTGTGCCGCCTCATCGTGGTGCAGAAGGTGTTAGACTGCGTTCCGTTCCCAGCATCGCACAGTAACTCTACGAAGGCAAGTGTCCAAGCCACAGGAACCCTGCCGCAGTTGAGCTGGCCGGAGAGAGCAGCCATCGAAAGCATCGACCTGCACAACTGCGTGTTTGTTTCGCTCCCAGGTGGGCGAGCCTTGCGTGCTGCCGCGCGACGCAACGTGTACGTTCAAAACGTCTTTCTAGAGGGGTGCAGCGTGAATGCGGCGGTGGTGGCGCAAATAGCGCGAGCGACTCGCGGCAATAGGGAGCAGTTTCGCCTCGTGGGTACCTCGTCCTGACGCTTGACAGCACGCACACGCATCCACACGCTCGCGGACGGGCCTCCCCGCAAAGCAAGCCCGATGAGCGAGTGGTGACGGGCAGCCGGCACGCGGTGTTCGGAAGCGACACCGCCAAGGCTCCCTCCCACACATGTGATGAAGCTGTGGAGGGGTGCTCGACGATTCGAGGGCTGGAGGCAGCGGGGAGACGCACATCGCCTGTCTTCTTCTTTGCGCCTGTACGAGGTGCTGTTCTTGGTCTATCTTGGTGGTACTCGAGACTCATCATATGACCGGCCCCCTCGCCTTCTGTGTGCTCTCTCGCACTCCTTACTGCTTCCCTTCCTCCCTTGTTTCTCCGCGACGACTCTGTTGCCTTTTTCTTCACCTCTTCCCGTTGGTGCCGGCGGCTTTATCGATTCTTTTGCCGCCTTTTTTTTCATAGTTCGGCGCATATCTGGGAGACTTCTCTTCATCTTTTCATCGAATCAAGACTGCGATGGCGGGCTGCTTGTTCTTGAATTGTGCGACGGGGACGGGGGAGCAGAGGGAGAAGCGCATGCGCACAACTCAGGGAAGACGCAGCCGTTGCCTTCGTCAAAAAAAAAAACATTATGCTGCTTGCGTGTAAGGGAGACATTCGCCTCCTCGACTGCTGCCCACCCCCCGAGAGCACGCTGGAACCCAAACGTACACGTCTGGAGCCGCGAAGAGGGTGGGCTACCGCAACTCTGCACGGTGGAACGAGAGTAGCGAGAAGGGTGCGTTTTGTGTGCGCTTCCCATATTTGAGGGGTCTGTTGCACACTTGCACACACGCGCACACACGCAGGCACAGCCACACGTTTGTACTCTCTCGGCGGGCTGTCCGTGTGGGTGTGTGTGGTTTCTACCTTTCGCTCTCTGTGACCGTCTGTGCAGTTTCGCTACGCACCCTGTTGTTTGATCTGACTTCGGTCGCAGCACACCCGCCTTCGTCGTAGCCGACATCGCTTTACGCCTGCTTCGGCTACCTCTTCCGCACTCAGAGGCTTGTGTACACGTTGTGCATCTCGCCACCCCCTACACACGCAGGCATATCGCACCTCTCATCGTTTCATCATCCGTGTTTCCTCCATTTTCATAGCCTTCAGCGCCGGGGGATGCAAACCGATGAGCGACTGCGCATTGGTCTTCGTGTGCGATGACGTCTCTGTGGCCGTGATTTCTCTTTTCTTCTTGAAGGCGTGCGATAAGGGCGGAAGCGGGGGAGGGATGGCCGATAAATGGTGTGACGACGACGAGCCGAAACACTCTGCACCGTTCCCGTGGCGTGCTTCACCCGCCATGCGGCCTCTCTTTGCCCCCATTTCGCTCTTCACGGTTCAGATCTCGAGGAGTCGAGTCATTGCAAGCCTTTGGCTCTTGCCTCGCTCCGCCCCTAGCCTACCCACCGCGACAGGGGCCCGTGCGCGACGGACGGAGGGTATACGTCTGTCTGTCGTTTCGTGCGTAGTGTTACCCGGTGAGGACTTGAAAACAGCCGAATTCTCATGGGTCGCTTTGCCGGCGCTTGCGGTATGGAGAGCGCGAGTGGAGGGATACCAGACTGGTATACTCTTCCACGGAAACAAGGAACTCGCCCTGCTGGGAAGCGCTTGGGACCATGTGCTGGAATGCGTCATGCTCAACTCTCGACATCATTCTCTCCACCCTCTTTTCTTCTGCTTGTTTTTGGAGGTGGGAACTGGCAGATTCACGCGGATCCTTCGTTGACTCTCTGTGTGTAACGCCCTCTTTCGCTATTTCGTCTCTCGCTGTCGTGTTCTTTTTTTTTGTTGCCGTTCTTGTTTTATAACTCTCTGTGTGTCTCTTTCTCTTAGTCGACACACGCTGCTGAGCTGCCATACGTGGCTATACACTTCTGCTGTTTTCTTTCGCTTTTATGTTTCGCGTTTTCATTGCATGTGTGTTCACGTCTCGCGATCATATACGTTTCTAGTTTAGTGCCACTTCGCGCATAGCGGTGCTCTTCGTCGGGTCTGCGGTCGTGTGTTTTACCGCACCGTTCTCTCTCTCTCTCTGTGTCCTCGTACCAGCCGTGTCGTGGCCCGTGTGAGAAAGCGCTTCCTCTCGCCCGTGCCTTGCAGGCTGAGCGAAGCACAACAGCAGCACCCCCGTCTTTTTCTTCCCTTGCTCTCTTCCCTGTTGTGTGACTGAGGACACATTGCGAACCGGATTCGCGAATCATGGCCACGGTTTACACTAGCGTGCCTGGGAAGGAATTCGCGAAGGGGGTGACGCTGGATGAGGCGAATCGCATCGTGCGCGTTGACGCGGGCCTGCCGTCGTTGTCTGCCCTGCAGGTGGGCATGGTCGTGCGCTCCATTGGTGGGGTGCCGGTAGGGGATGGCCGATGCGAGCAGGCCCGCCACCACAGCAACCGATCGCAGGTGCTGGTGGTGCTTGGCGCGCCGCCCAAGGACGAATTTGATCTAAGCTCTGACGACGACGACGCAGCAAACTTTAAGCCTCCGTCGACACTCCCCCCGCTGCCGCCGGAGTTCAACAATAGTGTGGCCCAGAACAGCTCCGCTGTTGTCTATGAGGCCACCGTGAAGTGCGGGGCGGGCGGTTGCGTCATCATCATGTGCGAGGGGGCCAATCCGGCCTTAGCCATTACCTTGGCGGCCGAGAAGGCAAAGGCGGAGGTCATGTACATTGATACGGTGGCTCGCATGAAGACACGGCAGACGATCGAAAATGCCGGCGGGGTGTTGAAGAAGTCGCTGGAGAAAGGACTGTGGATCTACGTGGAGCAGGCGACCAAGTCTATCACGCTGCTGCGCCAGATTAGCGACTGCATTATGGAGGTTCGGGCGGCGGGCAAGATGCACGCTCAGTCTCGCGTGTTGCTCATGTGTGAGCCGCATCCCCACTTCCCCGAGGCGCTGATGCGCGGGAGCGTGACACTTCGCAGCCGGCTGCAGAACAACAATATGGCGGAGGTGGACATTCGCGAAGACCTATCGGAGAGCGCGCACCGAAAGCAGGCCATCCACGGCGATGATGTCGCCTCAAGTGAGACTGCCGCGAAGCCTGAGGTCACCAAAACCCGCAAGAAGGTGCGCATCTCGAATCAGGTGAACATTGTGCACCTCGAGAAGAGCACCTTCATGGAGATGAGCGCGAGCGCGCAGCCTCCACTGGAATCTGGCACATCCCACGACGGCATCTCACGCGTGGCCAAGTACTCCTTCGGCTCGAACGAGAACTTGATTTCTCTCTCCTACGTGCGCGACCACCGCTTTGCGATCGGCACGAATAGCGGCTACGTCGTCCTGATCGACCGCAACGGGCTCCCCCTGATCCAGTTCCGGCCCCACAAGGCGTGCATCTGGGATGTCAGTTTCTCTTCTCAGTTTGACTTCTCCACGGCCTGTGAAGACGGCACGAGCGTCATCTACAACTACTCGCTGGCCAACCAGGAGCTGACAACGGTGTCCGTGGCCTCCTTCCAAAACGACGTGTTCGCCGTCACGTACGCTAACCCGAATGACGTGAATAGCGGGGTGCTCTCCGGCGGGCTCAGCGCCACTGTTTGCGTCTTGCACTCAGACCGGCAAAACAGCTCCTTTATCGCCTGCCGCACGTCTATTCAAGCCATGTGCGCCACTCAGATGAACCAGGTGATCGTCGGTGGCGGAACTGGCGCCTGCACACTTATCGACACCAACCACTGCGTGGTGACGGATATTACCCACGCTCACAACAAGAAGGTGCCGGCCGTCGGCACACACGGTAACGTAGCCGTGACCGGTGGCTTCGACTGCGTCTTGCGCCTCTGGGATGTGCGCAACGGCTTCCATTTGACGTCACAGCGACAGCTGAACGAGGTGATTACGGCGGTGGCGATGAATGAGCGCTACATCTCAGCGTGCAGCGGCTCGAGCCTGTACGTGTGGGACCCGCGTAAAATGGATCGCACGCTGGCGGTGAAGGCGAATGCCTGGAAGGACCTGACGCGTGGACTCGTGCTAGACGGCAGCACAATTGTGACCGCCTCCGTAGACGGCGTGGCACGCATCTGGGAGGTCAACTAATGCGGGGTGCGAGATACTGGCCGGGGCAGATGTGCCGTATATTGGTGTAGGGAGGCGCCGGGGGACAAGAGCGAAGCGGCGCAGTTGTCTGTCGACATGCGTGAGGGTGCACGTGTGTGTATCGTCCTCTCTCGCACCCCCCTACGCATGAAGCGATGTGGTAGGCCCAGACCTGGCGACGCTCACATGCGAGGATGCTTGCTGCCTCTCCGCCTTATCAGCTGCCCCCCTCCCCCTTCCCCCTCCCCACAGCCGTAGTCAGGCACAAAAACACACGCGTACACACACGCATGTGTATCTGTTTATACTTCTTCGCCTCATAATACACACTTATACAAGTGCCTCTGTGCGTGTGTGTGTGTGCCCGTTGCACTGCTTGTCGGTGACGAGGGAGAAGGCAACGGAGGAGGGTTGAAGGGGTGTAACCCAGCGCCCAACGAAGAATGGGTCCTTTATGTAGACATGAGGAGGCAGCATCACCGCGGGAGAGAGGGAGGGAGGGAAAGGCCACAATGAGCGGCGCCGTGACGTGGATGACGCCTCACATATTTCTTTCCTCTTTTTTTTGTGCGTTCTTCTGTTTTACTCCTTCTCTATGCTCGCTCTGTGTCTCCCCCCTCCCCTCTCTTTTCCCTCCGCTTCCCTCTGGGCAGCGCTGTGTGGACTCGCACGCGGGCGAGGACGAGGCAGCCGTGCCTCTGCTCCTCCTTTTTCGGCTTCTCCTTCAACACGGAGGATGAGACAGTCGAGTTAATCAGCGGAGGAGGCACGTAATTTGGACGGCGAGGGCAGAGGAGCTGGCGGGCATGCGTGGTGGAGATAGCAACTGCGTCACCTGGGGCCGATGCAGACGTGCGAGGTGGAGGAGCGGAGCCCATTCGATCCCGCAGAAGGAGCACATGAACGATGAACAGAGCCACAGAGACATCTTTAGAGCGAAATATTTGGGCGAATCGGAAGTCATATCCACGCACAAGGGTACACACATGCTCGCGTAAGTTCCGGCGCATCCGGGAAGATGAAGTGTCTCGGTGTGCTGTTGGTAGCTGAACCGTGGCGTTGGACCGCGTTAACGGATCATACTGAGATGCCTTATCCACCTACCCTTCTCTCTCTCGTTTCTTGTTTCCTTTTCTTTTCTGGTGGTGGGTTGTTTGCTACCCACAGGCGTTGTCATTGCTGCCGCTTTTGTTCCTCTGCTTGCTGTGCTGGTGATATCTCCTTCGCGGGCTCTCTCGTGCGCGTTCGCGTTGATGTCAGTGTTGCCTTTTTACGTTTTTGTTTGCCTCCCTTCTCTTTGATGTATGCGCATGGTGGAGAGCCTTATGGCAGTGCTTCGTGAATCCGCAAACATCTGCGTACGTCTCTCGATGCCTTTTTTTTGTTTGCACCTCGATGCCGGTGCCTCGACGTGGCTGTGCGCTTTCGTGTGCTTCCTCCTCCTCTTTCGAGTGGCTTTTCCATGCAGCGCATACTGCGCTGCGCCGTTGCCTTCATTATTACTTTCCACTCTGGCTTCCTTTATGCGTTTTTGGTTGTGTTTCGTTTTGTTCAAGTGCTTCTCCATCTTCGTTTTCGCACTCATGACACGTCTTTTCATGTCACGGTCGCCAAGCGATACCACCTTTCGAAGTTGCCGTATGGAGAGGCCTGCTCCCTGAGAGGGTGGTTTCCACTGGTGCTGCTGATCCGGCGAACCCACCCCGCCCATTTTTGCGCTCCACCGCTGCCGTGGCAAAAAGGGGCAAGAAGAAAAAAAAACTTTGTGGCACTTGCGGGTCGCGCTTTAGCCGCTGAAAAAATGCTCCGTGACCACGACGATGGCACGGCGGAATGAGCACTGGCCGCTGCAAGACGACCGCATCTTTGGTTGCAAGCGGGGCTGCTGCCCTCGCCACCTCTGCTCGCTTTGCGATCTTTACGGTGCCTGCCAGACACCGCAGCAGCTTTGCCCCCCCCCCTCTTCCGCTGCACAGAAGCACGCGCTCGGTGCTCATGCCCTCACCCCTTCTCTCGCCTGCTCCCTTCCGTGCTGCATAACTTTCCACCCTGACACTCACGTTTGACGTCATCCATCTTCTTAGATTGTTTGACACTCTTTTCCGCGTCCGCCGCGCGTAAGTGTGCTCGAATCCAGTGAGACGATCCGCTAGGGACCTGCTCAGTCCTGCCAGGGTACCACCGCGCCTCTACCGCTTGGCAGAGGAGCTGCCTTTGCTGTCTGCACTGTGCTCCCTCCGCCTACCACCGCGGCGTACGCAGCTCTCTTCTCTCGAGAGTTCACTCATTTTTTTTTCGTGTCGCGTGGTCTCGCTCTACTGTTTACCCCCTTTTTTCCCTTATTACATGCTAATGCTCACCGGCGCAGATGCCGCAGGGGACGGCGGTGACGTCGCTGCTCCCAAAGGCGCCCTAGCACCCAAGCAGCGTGTGCGGATTTCCGACAGCATGCGTGAGCTAAGCGCAGATCTGCAGCAACTCGAGGACCTGGGCCTCTCCCTCGACCCTCTGACACCTCCGTCTTCTGACAGTGTGGAGCATATTCTCATCACGGACAGCTGGAGCTGCACCGTGTGCGGCACCACCGGCGCCGCCATCTGCCCCCTCACTGGGAAGCCGCATCGTCGGCGCCTCGTTAGCATTGCCCAGCATGCCCTTCGGCTGATTGAGCTGCATGTCGGAAAGGTGTACGTGCGATCAGCACCGCTGTCGAAGCGCGTCGACGGCGAGGTGCAGGTGCGGACCCAGCGACGGCTGACCATGAATCCCCACACTTTTCTCTTGGCGTTCTACTTCGCGTCGCAGGCATCGACGGCCCCAAAGGCTGCCGCTGATGGGGCACAGACGCCGCCACTTTCGCGAAAGTCTGGCACACCCGGCAGCCGTGGAAGCGCAGAGTGGACGGGAGAGTGTGCGCGCCACTTGCTCGACGTCGCGCGCGAGATTAAGGTGTACGGCGCATCTCCGACGGACGACGCCTACTGCCACTCGCTTCTGAAGTCGATGCGAAGTGCGTGGCTGCAGTACTCGCGGCAGGTTAAGCGGGAGCTGGCGGCAGACAGCGCTAGCGAGTTGGAGTCTCCAAAATCGCGGCCGAGCGATGAAAACACGCAGGCCTCACTGCCCAAAACCGCGAAGGCTCGTGACGAGCTTGTGAGTTGCACGCGCTCGACGCTGATCGAGGCGGTGGCGCACTCCCGAAAAGATCCAGACAACCAAGACCTAAAGAGATTCACCGCGCTTCTCTATCAGCGGCTCTCCCGGCTCTGCACCGCCGACGAGTTCGCCGATGTCAAGCGGCGCGTCGAGAAAATCGAGGCGTACGACTCCACGCCACGGATCGAGTACGCCACCCCTCCGTGTGTAATGCTCGACGCGAACACAACCGCCTCCGAAGACGAGGCCGGCGGTGCGACGGCGGCGTTGGCGGGGTCTTCCACACCGGGTGGTGCGGCGGCGTCCGGCTGTATGCGCCGGCGTGCTGGGCCTGAACTGCCGCCCGGGTGGTACGTTGATGAGAGGGGTGTATCACGCCCGCCGGCCGACCACGAGGAGCGCAAGCGGCGCGAGCGCTATCTTCAGAAAGAGTTCAAGGCTCAAAAGGCGTATGAGGCGGTCATGCAGATGGATACGGACAAGGACAAGCCGGAGCAGCCACAGGCGAGGGTGGCCGCAGCCCTTACCCAGGCAGAGCTGCAGCTGTTGGCCACGGACCTCAACACAACCCCGCCGCACCTGAAGCGTCTATTTGGCCTCCTGGCACTTGTGGAGGATCGTTTTGTGGAGGCGCTGCCACCTCGCCTGCGTCCGCGCTTGCGGCAGGAGTTCCATGATGTGCTGGACTGGAACGTCATTCAGCGGCAAGCTCGCGGTAACGCGCGCAACATCTCCAACCTGGTCCGGTTCGTTGGTGAAAAGGTGATCGAGTGCAGCTCTCCAGCGCGCGAGGCCACCATGGTGGCCCGCATGTCTGCCGTGTGCGACGATATCGAGCGCTGCACGCCTGACGTCGGCACTGCCGTGGCGAACGCGTTCGCTTTTCTTTTTGAGGCCATTCGCGAACTGCGCGAGGACGTTGCGAAGTTTTCCCTTGTTATGATTAACGCGTCGCTGAAGCAGAACGCTGTGCATTACATTCAAGAGTTCATCTCTGCGTGCTTGCCGCTGCCGCGCAAGTGGACCCACTCAATCGCCTTTCTGCAGCGCTTCATCAACGACGAACGGGTGCTGTTGTGGTCCTCGGTGAGCGTACCGCAGGCGTGGACGTCCGTCACGGCAGAGGAGCGACGGGTGCGCGGTGCGCTGCTGATCGGAACGCTGGACTTGCTGCGCAGTGGCCGGCACACGAGTCTCGATCGCTGGGTCGACTTGCCGCCGGAGATATTCTATTTCGAGAAGCACATCATCTTCAAAGCAGCTAATACGGTGCAGGAATGCACACTGCTGCTGCTGCTGGACGGCGCCATCTCTAGCGTGCTTGCGCGCCGCGCGATGAAGCCGGCGACGGTGTCGGCCGTCATTCGCCACCTGCATAGTCAAATTATGTTGCTTCTAGCCGAGGACATCCGTCTAGATACTCTCAAGGACTCGGTGATCGACTTCGTCGAGAGTCAGCTGTACCACCTACATGTTGGGGAGGCTGTGCCCGACGACGAGGCCTCACTTGCGGCGGTTGGCCCGAAAGTCACCCTGACAGACACCGAAAAGCAGACGGTGCGATCAACCATTGACAAGATGACCAACACTGAGGATCCACTCTACGTCACGTTTGAGCGGCGCGTGCTGCAGTTCATGGAGGCCATGATGGTGAGAAACACCGACGATGTGGCGCCTCTTGGATTGGTGACGAACACGCTGAAGCAGCAGGTTCAACTACTGCGCCACATGCTGGTGTTCCATTGGGAGGTCTACATGCCATCGTACCGTGAGATGCTCCCGTCATTGTCGCTTGAATCGACGGCTACTGTGACGTGAGCCGGCGCCGCTCCGTTCACCGCAGCCTTTGCGAGCTACTCGCCGGAAGTGCTTTTGTGGGGATCATGGAGGTGTGCGAATACGTGTGTCGCCCTGATGGGGTGAGTGTTATCTTGCTGGCGTCGCGCATATGTTTCAGACGCTTTCGCCGCTCTCACTCTACACGGCTGTATGCGCGTGTGTGGCTGTGCCATGTGCGCGAACTCGGCGTAGCGTGTCGAAAGTGACGCAGTGGTGCGATTAGCGTTGTCGTGTTCAACGTCAGTCAGCGCCGTTATTTTATGAGAGCCTCTTATACGCGTTCGACTCTGCTCTTCCTGCCTCCGCGGAGGCTTCTATGCACGAATGTACGTACACTCGCTCAAAACCCAGCCGGGTACACACCCTCATACACACGCGCTCTCTTTTTCTCCTATGTAAAGTTGCGCTTGTGCGGATGTAGGAGCTGCATCTCCCTGAGCTTGCTCCTTTCCATTCCTTTCTCTAACACGCCCAGCGCCTGTTTCCATTGTGTAGTCTCGTGTGTAACGATTCTCTCTCGTCGCTGTCTCGACTCTGCAGCCCTTCGCGCATCACCGAAGCGGAGGCTGACCCCTCTCCCTCTTCCCCCTTCCCTCTGACCGCTCCTCACACTGCACTTGCGCGGCGTGCTTGTGACAACGTGCACGGTGCGGACGGCTGCAGCGTATAGCGGAGAGAGGAAGGGGGGGGGAGGTGGAGGCAGAAGAACATGATTTTAATGCATTGACTGCTTTCATCTTCGAAAAAGAAAAAAGAAAACCACCCCAAAACAGCATAACAACGATGGGCCTGTGCTGACGCAACACAGTGCCCGGGACCGGTATGGCACAAGCAAGGCGAGTGGTGGGCTGCAAGTGTAAGGGGCCTGGGCCCGTCTCCCCGCTGCGCCCCGTCTGACGCACGCCCTCGGTTTGTGTGCTTTCATGGGGGCACATGGAATTCGACGTGACCGCCGTGAAGCAGCAGCGAAAGCCGGGGAGGGGCATTGCTATGCGTCTCCTGCCCCCTTTCTTCGAGGCCCCGCGTTTGGCGACTAGTGTCCCCGTAGTGTACCCTCTGCGCTCGCCGATGCGCATGCTGTTTGACTCCATGTCACTCCCTCTTCCTCACCTCTCTCCGTTCTTATACTGGTGTCTTTCTCCCCATTTCCTCGTACCTCACATACTGGCCCGGCTCCTCACCTGCTCCTGCGTGCATGCACGTTGCTCAACTCCTGGCTTACCACTTGCCCCGCACACGACTCCACCGCGCACGCTCTGTCGGTTCTGCCGTCTACGGCGTCGTGCACACGCTGTTTCTGTGACGCTGTGCACTCCTTGCGTACATCGGCCTTACACCGCACACCCGCACGTGCCATTGCGGGGCAGATCTGCAGGTTTATCCTTTGTTTTGTTTTGTCGTTTCGTTTCTCGCCACTCGGTGCTGGATAGCTCAGCCTAATTCTTGTCCCCTCTCTCTTCCTTCTTCCGCCTTCGACTCTTTGGCCGCCCTCTGCTGGTTACGCGCGTCCATTTACCAAAAACAAAAACAGCAACGCGGCACGCGAGGATTGCGGTAAGTACGAGGAGGCTATAGCGAACTACATACACAGAGTAACTCCACATATTCAGGTCTTTCTCGCGGTCTGTGCGTGGGCGTGCAGCTGACTATCTTCCTACAGTCATTGCGTTGGTGACTACACTCTTCCAGTCTTTCAGACATCCCCTCTTCTGCGGCTGTCGTCGTCGCCGCGGATTTCTCTCGCTACTAAATTCTTTTTTTTTTGCCTCCGCCTTTTTCCTTGTTTGCGCGTGTGTGCGCTGGTGACATCGGCGTCTTGAGCGTGGTGTAATTCGGGTCCAGAGGAGCCTTCATAGAGTTAGCGAGCGAGAGCGCACGGAGTATCGAACCCACATCTAGCGTGGAGCTGAGCTGAATTGACGAATTTGTGTCCGTACCTTCCGTGTCCTTAGACTGTCTTTTTCCTTTCTTCTCTCTGCACAGAGGTGCCCCTTGCGTGCGTCATCGCGCCTGTTCTTTTTTCGCACCTCCTTCATCTGTACGCGGTACCATGTACCCACACTCGAAGCAGTCGATGGCGTCGACCATCCACAGCTTCGTCACGGAGAACAAAATCGAGGAGAAGGGGCTAAAGCTCAGCGAACTGCGCCGCTTGCCGAACTCAAATCAGGTTTCGATCGTGTTCGATGGTAACCGTGTGCTGGACGACGTTGTCCAAGACGTGCACGTCACCGGCCCCCTCACCATCTTCACTGCCTCCACCCCGTGGTCCGCCTACACCGTCATCAGCGAGTACACGGAGATGGTGCGCAAGCTGGGCGAGTACTTTCGGGCATGTGACGCGGACTTCAAGCCGATGTTTGTCTTCAACGGGTGCGGGTTTCATCCGATGGAGGACCAGGACACGACATCGCCGGCCCCGCCGATGGAGGTGGCGTCCTACAGCGCCTACAACAAGAACAAGACGGTTCGCAGCGTGCCGGCCGAGGCACAGAAAAAGTTCGCCTCGCGCTTTGCAATCGAGGAGGATGTCGAGGGCTTAATCGTTAGGAAGCTGTGCGAAGTTGCCGAGGAAACGATGCGGGCGCCGTACTTAGCGTGGAGCCAGATCTCTGCCTTCTTCGCCCCATCGAACACAATGACCTCGGAAACTTTTGGGTCGCTGGAGCTGCTTGCTTTCCCCGGCATCGACCGCGTGATCACAAACATCGATGTCGACGCCGGCACCTTCGATTGCGTGTCGAAGGCCTCCATGATGGCCGCGCTGCGCCGCCGCTACGACGCCGAGTTCTCCGAGGACGACTTCAGCGCCATTGCCCTCTACGAAACGAAGAACCGCCTCTTCCGCGTCAAGAACCGCCGCGAGACCTTCGACGACCTTTGCCGCCTTCCGCGAGACCCGACCCGCGTAGACGCCTTTATGAAGCAACACCGCGTCAGCGAAGATCAGAAGCTGCTGCTGCGTCGCAACTTGGGTGCCTTAGATGCACCGGTGTTCACCGTGGACGCGCAGCTGGTGCCGCTGTCGACGCTGCACAACCGGCCACGCCGCTGCGAAATTCGCCCGATCTTTGGTAGCCCGATGCCTATTGTGTTCTTCTACCTCTTCATGAGTGGCCCGCTGCTGCCGCTGCCCTTCGCCATCCACAGTCAGGAGGTACTGGCGGATGACTGGCCGCTCATCGACACCTCTGCCTACCGTCGCGCCGCGGAGTCGATCTTGCCACTACGCGTGCAGGTGGTCTTTCAACTGTTCCCGATAGCCCCCAAGACGAGTGACTTCTACTGGATCCGGCAGTATGTCGTGTTCAAGAAGCAGCAGCAAGCGCCGGAGTCACAGTCGCGTGTCTGCAAGCTGAGCAACCCGCCCACCATTGACCTGGCGTACTGGAGCTTTATGGAGGAAGAGCTGTTGCAGTCGACGCGCGACGCAGACAACGTCTACTTCACCGATATTGTGTCCTTCTGCGGCTGCGCGGTGGCCGAGCCGGTCATCTACAAGTCAGTCCAGGCTACGCTGGCTGCCGTCTACCTGCGCTCCCTCGACTTCCTAGGCTACTTCACGCACGCCACGGACGGCGCGGAGTCGAGCGGGCCGTCCGTGTACTGCAAGGCGCTCGAGCGCTTTGATTGCCCGACGCTGAGCGAGTACGGTGTGCTGCTGATTGAGCTCATGCGCACTGGCACGCTGAACGATGATCCGTTGGTGGTGGTGCTCAATCGCGTCGACGACACCATTCCCATGGGCGTGCGCTTTGCGTCTCGGCTGGTGTCCATTATCCCCGCCAACGTATGCGGGCCGTGGTCGGGACCCTTTGATCCGGAGATGGCCGCCTTCGGCGTCATTTCTCGTCTGTTTAGCCGCACCCTGCGCGTCCTACACGAGGTTGTCGCCATGCTTCTGTTCGCCAACCGCGCGACGACGGTGCCGTGGGACCAGTTCAGTAACGTTGTGCAGCGTCTTCCCTTCAACTTCCCGGCCGAATTCTCTGCGGGCTTCCTGATGACGTACGTGCTGTGCAACCCGCAGTGCACGATGGAGGAACTGTGCGCCACCTTCCCTGAGATGTACGCCCTGGACACTGACCTGCAAACGCTCTTCTGGTTCTTCACGATGGGCTTCGAGGCGATTCGCGTCATCAATTACGAGGAGCCACTGTCGTACGACATGGTGCAGGTGGTGAACGCTGCGCGGCAGCTGGTTGGCCAGGCGTGCGAGCGCCTCTGCCCCGATGTCTTCGTCGCACACTTTCCCACGGCTGACATCCTCTTCGTTGCGCAGAACCAGGGCATGGACATGGACCCGATGGATCCGCAGATGGACGTCCCCATGCCGATGAACAACATGCACGGCCAGATGCCGAGCAACATGAACATGAACATGAATATGAACATGCACACCGGCATGAACTCCAACATGATGCAGTACCAACCACCGAGGATGTACTAGGCCGAGCAGAGGAGAGGAAAAAAAGAAAGCGCACAACCGCGACGTTGGTGAGCGGGTCGGAAAAAATTGTGTCCATGCGTTTTGCGTGTCGGCAGAACACAAAAGGTGGCAGACTGTGAACGCCATGAGCACGCCACCGGATGACGAGGCAGAATTTGGCGACTGCCGCTTGGTCACTTCGCTTTTCTCACGCTTAAAAAGCGATGGAGAACACGGACGTGTGCGTATCACGTCGAGCAACAGCTCTTGAGTGCGCGCACCTCCCTGCGGAGGCGGCCCCTGGAGCGCTAAGCGTGTATGTTATTTTGTTTTGTGTGTGTTCGGTGCTGGCGCCGTGCACCCTCGCGTACGTCTCGACGGTGCCAGCACCCACCAGCCTCTTTGTGTCTGTACAGCTGCTTGCCTGTCAAGGACGGGCGGGGGGGAGGAGGAGAGAGGAGTTTGTTGTTGATTAATTTATAGAGTATACTAAGCGCTGATTGCGTCGTCGTTCTTTTTTTGTTCGTTTTTTTTTTTGTGCTTTTGTCTTGTTCCTGTTGTGCGATGAGTTGGTGGCCTTGGTTTCTTGTGTCTGTGTGTGTGGCACACTCGTTCTTCCCGTTTCTTTTGTGCGTACGTGAAGGGATCTTTTTGGCAATTTTGCAACCACCACGGTTGCTCATGGTGCGTGCGTGCGTCTTTGTGCTTGAGGAAGTGCTTGTCCTTACTTTTCTTTCTGTTATGATTGGGAGCTGCTTCTCCACATTCTTTGGTATGTGCTGTGCGTTGGACTCCGCCCGCTGGCCTCCCTCTCCCCGTCTTCGCTCCTCCTTGCACTGATCTCAGTTGTGTGGGTTGGCGCCGGTGCATGGATCTGCGCACCGTCCGCTTTCGCGTCAGCACCGTTTTTTTTTTCCTTCGTCGTCTGTGTGTGTGGGTCGTCCGTGCCCGCGTCTCGTGTGCGCCATGCTGGAGACATCTTGCCCCTCCTTTTCTCTCTTTCTGTGAGTTCAGCCTTATCATGTGTGCGTGTGCCCCACTGTTCTTCGCACCGTCTCTCCCTTCTCCGCTGGACATGTCCCTTGATTGCGGCTTCGCTGACTGAGATCGAGGGCATCAGAGGCGACTTGTTGGTGCAGTGTTATCGTCGCTGCCGCCACGGCACCTGTAATGGGGTGACGCAAAAGGGAAAAAAGGGGAGGGAGGGGACAAGCGCGACGCAGTGAGGGGGAGTCCAAGCGTCCATGCAGAGGGAGGCTTGAATGGGAGAGGGAGGCACGGCTGGCGGCAAAGGTGGGCTCGAACACCCGCGGTCTCCCCCCTTTTTTCGTTCACCACGTTGCTGTTCTCAATACACGTCGTTACAGATACCAGATTAGCGGATCGCATTTTTTCCCCATTCCTTTGCCTGCTCCGTTTTTCTCTTGCTCTCGGTTGTTGTCGACGCTACAGGCAGCACCGCGCGTGTGCCAAGGATATCCCCATCTCGTCACTTTGCGCCACATGTGCAGTTATAAGGCCACCGCGGCACCACCCTTGGCGTCATCCGTCGCTGTGACAGGGACGTAGAAGTGACCGTTCGGCGAGGGGAGAGAGTATGAGAGGGAGGGGGATGGTCGCGGTGCGTTGTGGCTCGCTCGCTAGCCGCCGCACAGACGCCCGCTAAACCACCTCCATTCAAGAGAGATGGAGCGTGAGACGCCACAGGAGAGAGAGAGAGAGCAGCCCAAGACCGTGCAAGGGGAGCGGAATCAGGAAGCAGCATATCGTCGATACGGAAGGCTTCTCCTCTATATGGATGGGCGGACTGACGATTTACAGGGTGGGCCGGCGACGGCTGAGAGTCTGCTCCGCGGCTCTGGAGCAGTACACGTTAATGTGCGAAAGGGCGTATCTCTCTTTGGTTTTGTCTCTCCCCTCTCCTACCTTCCCCCAGCTCGCTGGGGCGCCGTGTATTCTGTGCATTTTTACCACACACACACACACACACACACAGGTGCGTGCACAGACACCGTACATCTGTGTTTCACTACTTCCGTTCCTCTTGTATGCCTGCGATCAGGTGGGTGCTCGCCAAACAAGAGTGTGCGAGTGCGTGACGCTGCTGGGCATTCCAAGTCCCCCCTTCCACCGGCTCTCTGCCTTTGTTATTTCTTTTCTCCTCCTCGCTGTGCGCTCTTTTTGCTATATTTTGTGTTTTCTTTTTTTGGTTTCTTCGCCATGTTCTTCTCTTTGTTTTTGCTTTTTGTGTCGCTTCGATCGTTTCTCAACTCTCTCTGCACCCTCCCCTCTCTCCCCGCCACCACCGCCACTTATGCTTGTTTGTACTTCTCTCTGGAATAAGGGTTCTCGCAAAAAGAAGGAGGGAAGAACTGAGCGGTGTCAGCGCCTCATGACAAGCCAAAATGGGGCGCACACGAATTACGACGCGAGCGCGCATAGAGCGGTAGTCGTAAGACAAAGACACGTATGCACGGAAGCCGTTTTCCAGTAGGTGTGGGAAGTGGGTGGGCCAGCCGGTTTGTCGGCCACGCCCGTCTCAGTAACAAGGGGAGATCGTTGTGGCCTTCTTTCCGGGGTAGCAAAAGACGAGAAGCATGCGCTGCCCGTTGAGGACTTCGAACCGCCGCTACAGGTGATGCCACCAGGCAGAGCACCCACACACCCACCTACCTGCCTAGACGGGGCACGCTTACTAAGCCCACCTAACTACAAGCCGTAGCAACTCTCAGATCTCTTCCCTCGTTATGCGCTTACCTGCATCTATGCGTGCGCGTGACGTTTTGGCCAACAACCACGTCGCCTCCGACGATCCCCCGCCAGTCTCCCTTCGTTTCGCCGTCTCCATGTCCGAGGGCTTTTATCTGGGGATCTCTTTTGCACTGGAGCGTTTCTCCGTTTTTTTGTGTTGTTGTGTTTTTTTTTTCGTTCTGCCAGTCACCCCCTTTCGATATCGATGATCCGTGGCTGAGAAGAAAGAGAACATAAGGAGAAACAGCGCTTGTGGGCGAGAGAGGTGTGCGCACGGCGGGCTGTCTTGCTCTGGATGGGTGACTGTGCGGTGTACGGAGGTGGCAGAAGGCACTCACGCATGCGGCACCAAGTCGACACGCATGCGCTCCTTGCCATGGAAACACAAACTTACCCACAATCAGAAGCACCCACGACACGAAAAGTGCGCAGGCTGCGGACCCCCTGCCTCTTCTTCTTTAACTCCATCTTTGTCTGTTTCCTTTCTTCTCGTCTCCCGTTTTTGTCTTTTTTTTTGCCGTTCTTGTATTGTCAGCCCTTTCCCTCCATGGCTTTTGTGTGTGCGTGTGCTGTGTTGTGTTGTGTGTGCGCGCGTGTGTGCATGCTCGTATTTTGTCTAGTCGCTGCACTGGTTCGTCGGCTACTTCCGTCTTCCTCTTCGTCATCATTGTCCCTGGCTGTCGTCGTCACGCTTTGGTTTAGAGATCTCCTTTTGCATGTTTTTTTTTTCGTTTTGGTTGCTTCCCGTCTCCACGTTGCTTTCGGTTGTGTGCTGGTGCGCGCGTGCGTGTGTGTCTCGCTTCCTTTGTTGGTGCGAGTGTACTTGTTTCTCCGCTGTAGTTGACACTCTCGGCCTTTCGTTGTACTAGTCCAGGCGAATCCGCGTCCTTCAAGCACGGCGATATACCAAACGCAAAAGACACACGCGCACATTCAGATGCAAAGTAGCGGTGGTCTCTTATCGCTCTCTCTCTGTGTACTGTTACCTTGCGCCAGCGTCTGCCAGTCGGAGCTGCACACACAAAAAAGGATGTAATCGATTAGGGAGGGAGGGAGTGGTGGGGGCGGCACCGTGGCCGTCTCCTCTTGTCTCCTCTATCCGTGTCTTTGGATGGCTGTGTGTGTGTATGTGTGTGTGTGTGTGCACGCGTGTATGGTGAGAGGGATAGCGGTCGATGGTATAAACGCGGTGCACCATGTGAGGCGGGCTTCTCTGACTGTTGCTGGCTGACGCTTGAAGCAGGAGCAGGCAGTTCAGGTGAGGGCATCCTGAAGAAACAAGGAACTGCGCTGCCGCATATCCCTGTCGCGGTGTACGTGTTGTTTGTTGGCTTTTTGCGTGTGCGTGTGTGTGTGATTTGTGCCTCCTTCTCATCCCTTTCCTTGTCTTTCGCTTTTTTATTTTCGTCTTGCCGTGTGCGCTGGAGACCGCTCCTGCTTTGTGCGTGTTGCGTTTTTGTTTTGTGGTTTTGTCCTTTTTTTTTACCCATTGCGCATCTCTCGCGGGTTTGTGTCTCTGTGTGTGTGCTGTCAGTGCGCCCCCCCCCCCCATGTTGGCATGCTTTCGTCTCCTCCATCTCGCTTGTCTTTCTCCCTTTTTTGGCTTCTTGTCTTGTGTTGCCTGATTTTGGGGATCGCCTTCTCTGTCTTTTTATGTGTGATGCACTGGAGGATAAAGAAGCGGTGCAGGAGGCGAATGACTGAATAGAACACCGTACGAATAGCGATGCTTCAAGCGGTGTTTCGATGGCGGATGGGCGTTGTTCATTCGATGCTCTTTTTTATTTGGTATCGGCGTGTGCTCTGGTTTCTTTTAGTGGTTTGCCAGTTCCTCGCTGTGTGTGTTCCACTCTCCTCGTCTCTGTTTCTTGTCCACCCTGTTCTACCTCTATTAAAGAATGAGCATGCAAAGAACACCCGCAACGACAAGGCGGATCTCTGTGATTCGTCGCTGCACAATATCGATCACCGCAGACGTTTTAATGTGGGTGCGCTGTCCAACGAATGTCGTCACAACCCCTCGTGCGTGGTGCGGCTTTTTTTTTTGGCGCGTTGCCACGGACGTCGGCGCGCCGCGCGCGCGGTCTTTCGATGTGCTCTCACTCCATAGTTGCCGGCCTCCGACCCGTGATGATGATGCCAGCATATTGCTTTGCTGATCCACGCCACAAATGAAGGCCACGCGGTCGTGCGGAAAGAACGAATGCGACGGTGAAATCAAGCAAGGCTGTTTTCTCCTCTTCACGGCTGACGGCAGCGCGCAACTCGTGGATGAGCACTCCATAGCGGACAGCCGATGCCTTTTTCATCCTCTGTGTGCCCCCTTCGGCTTCACGCTGGGCACCCTTTTCTCGCTCCTGCTTTTTCCTTCGTCGCGCTCTCCGCCGGGACCTGCGTGGAAGAGTTCCAGGAGCGGGACACGCGCACACCCTTGAATCTACACTCGAGCGCGGATGCACTGTGGGCAAACGCCGCCCTTCGTGACCGCACCTCCTCTCTCACGTTCGGTGGGCCGCAAAAGCGCTTGCCCCAGCACGCGCACGTGTAGGGCGCAGTGAGTGCAGCGGGCCTCTTGCCCTTCTTTCTACTTCATAGACTCACCCACATTCTCATCACGCACAGAGACGACACGTGAGCGCCAAAGGCGTACCTCGCTATTTCCTTGGCATACACTGCAAGTGGGCTCGTTATGCGTCAGACCACTTTCGAGCGCTTCGTTGAACACAAGGCCCAGGAAGGCGGTCCGAGTGGGACCGCCGCCCCGCGTGAGGAAGGCAAGAAGGCAACTACCGATGCAAACCGCGAAGATCGAAAGCGGCCCCGGGAGGAGGAGAAGGTAGCGGGCTCTTATGTATCGAGCACTCCGGCCTCGAACGCCGCCTCTCGTCTGCGGACAAGCTGGAATGAGCCAACGAATGCCTACTACGCACAACACGTTGCAGAATACAAGGCGCTGGTCGCTGATGTGCCGCCGCCGACGGCGACGTCCATGGCGAAGCTCTTCCAGGAGTCCTCCTTCGATCCTGTGACGACGTTCGAGGCAGTATGGTTGCCTCCCCGGGTCCCTGTCGCGCCGCCTACCGCTGGCGCATCTGAGCCGGTGCCGTTTGCGGCAGTAGTGGACGTGCTGGCAGACATCAGCGCCACCGGCTCGCGGCTTGAGTGCTTGAAGCAGCTCACCTTTCTTCTGCTTGCTGTTATCGAGCGGTGCCCAGAGGACTTGGTGCCGGTGATGTACCTGGTGATTAACAAGCATGCGCCGCAGCACGAGGGCGTGGAGCTAGGCATCGGCGATGCGGTACTGGTGAAGGCGGTGGCCGAGTGCTGCGGCATGACGGAGGCCCGAGCCAAAGAGGCGTACCGGCAGAGCGGCGATTTGGCGGAAATCGCGCAGATGCACAAGCAGAAGCAAAGCACGCTCATGAAGCCGAAGCCGCTCTCCGCTCGGAGCGTGTTCAAGACATACAAGGAGATCGCGATGATGAGCGGCAGGGATGTGATGCGGCGGCGGTCAGACTTGATCAAGGGACTTTTGCGCGACGCACAGGGCCCGGAGGTGAACTTGATTGTGCGTGGGCTTCAGCAGAAGATGCGCATCGGCCTTGCTGAGCCATCCGCCTTGGCAGCTGTGGGGTACGCCTTCGCTCTTCACTTCCTCGGAGGCGCGCAAATGCACAAGATGGACGAGGTGCAGCTGCAGACGTTGCTGAATACCGGCGCCGACAGTCTCGCGCGTATCTTCTACGAGGTGCCGAGTCTCGACGTGGTCCTGAGCGCCGTTCTTGCGAACGGCTTCATGACCTTGGTGCCGGGTAGCTCCATCGCGAAACGGTATGCGAAGGACTTGTCTATTCGGCCTGGGCTGCCAGTGAAGCCCCAGCTAGCGTACCCGACGAGCAGTATCACCGTCATTCTGGACCGTCTACAGGGCAAGAAGTTCACGTCGGAGTACAAGTACGACGGCGAGCGCGCGCAGATCCACTATGACAAAGACAAAGGCTTCCATATATTTTCTCGCAACTCCGAGACCCACACCGGCAAATACCCGGACGTCATTTCCATGCTGCCAAAGGTCTTTGACCCAGTCGAAGTACAGTCTTTCATCCTCGATTCGGAGGTTGTGGCGGTGCATCCGGAGACCGGGGCCCTTCAGGCATTCCAAGTGCTGCAGCATCGCGGCCGAAAGAACATTGCAGAGGAGGATGTCAGCATTCCCGTCTGCGTGTTTGTGTTTGATATCTTGTATTTCAACGGAGAGCCGCAACTGAATAAGACACTGCAGCAGCGTCGCGAGCTGCTGTGGCGGTGCATCCATCCCCTTCCGGCAAAGCTGTCCTTTGCCACTTACTTGGATTCCGACAAGGTCGAGGACATGCAAACGTTTTTGGAGAGGTCCATCGCGGACGGCTGCGAAGGATTAATGGTGAAGACGCTCGATGAGGAGGCCAACTACACCCCCGCCAAGCGCTCGCACTACTGGCTGAAGCTGAAGAAGGACTACATGGACGGCGTCACCGATACGCTGGATCTTGTCCCCATCGCCGCGTTCCACGGCAAGGGCAAGCGAACTGGCGTGTTCGGCGGCTTCCTGCTGGCGTGCTACGACCCGAAGGCGGACGAGTACCAGAGCATCTGCAAAATCGGCACCGGCTTCCAGGACGAAGAGCTGGAGAAGCTCACGCAGTCCCTTAAGCCGTTCGTGGTGGACGACAAGCCGCGCTACTACCGCGCAGGTGGGGAGGAGCCGGATGTTTGGCTCACCGAGGCGCAGGTGTGGGAGGTGAAGGCGGCGGACCTGTCAGTGTCGCCAGTTCATCAGGCAGCCGTGGGGCTTGTGGACCCCAGCAAAGGCATCGCGCTGCGCTTTCCTCGCTACCTGCGCCAGCGCGAGGACAAGAAACCCGCAGACGCCACAAATGCACAGCAGGTGGCGGACATGTACAAGGCGCAGTCCTTGGCAGTGCAGCACGAAGCGAACGGGGACGCCGAGTGAGCTGTCACGCTGAAAGGGACGCGCTGGCGCATCTCGCGATCGCTCTTTGTCGCCAAAGTCTCTCTCGTTGCGAGCGGCGTTCTTGGCCACATTTGCTTTCTTCTTCACTTATCCTGCAGCGCACATGCAGCGTGGGCGTCAAGTCGGAGGCGCCCTGAGAGGTCCGCGGTGAATAACCCCATCATAGCCGCGCGTTCCCACCATCTCTTCCACGCATACACACACACACACACATCTTCACAAAAGGTGATAGTGTCGTGAGACCATCGACCACGTGGCAGTGTGTCTCCCCCGTCACGCTCGTAGCAGTCTGCCCCACGGTGGGCTGTGGCCTGCCCAGGTAACCCCTGATCCTGCGGAGGTTCATGGCGCCTGGCTCAGGAACTGCATTTCTTGAAGTTCATCTCTCTTGCTTTTTTATACACATCCTCTTCTCAACCATCCTTCCCTGCCGGAGCACCACACTACCGGGCTGCTTCGTTCTTGACGTCGCTGCTGACCCCACTTGGGCCAGTGCCGCAGCTGCTGTGGCATGGGCGCATCTTTGTAAGGAGGCGTACAAACCGCCTTCATGACCGTTTCGCCACCACACGGCATTCGCCTCTTCCTCTCTCCTCTCCGGGCCAGCCACAAACGCACACACGCACAGGCGACGAAATCTCCGGATCCTTTCACGACGCAGCCGCTCCCCTCGTTCTCATGGGTACCTACCTCTCCCTCCTGGTGCGCAAGCGACCAAGAGAAGATGGATCGGACGACGCATCCTCTGCAGCCGGCTGCAGCGCCTCCCATGCGGCGTCTCTTCCACCCTCCTCTCTCTCACACCTGCTTCGAAGCTTGCGATATCGCTGCGCTTCCCCGAGCCGTATCGGGTCGGAGGTGTGCCGTTCCGTTGCGGAAGATGAGGCGACGCGCCGCACGTACGGCTGTCACGCACACGTATACGAGACCGACACCGTCGACGGGAGCCACGGCGTGGCCCTGGCGTGGCGCGTCGACGAGTTTGCTTCGCCTCTGTCGGCGCTCTCCCTCCTCTCACTGTGTCGTGTGGCCAACAGCTGCCGCAAAAAGACGCTGGTGACGACTCCAAAAGGCGAGGCAGTAGTACTAGCCTACGCCGCCGCCCTGTAGGAGCGGTGGCCGTGCGCAGGTGCACGCACGTGCCCACAGAGCAGGATGGGCGACCGCGCTTGTTGCTTGCTTCTTTTTTTTCCTTTACCGTACTGCTCTCTCCCGCCTACTGTCCACCGGCAGGTGGTGGGCCCACTACCAAGCGAAATGGAGCGGCAAAGCTCCCACAGACCCGTTTCCCTCAACAAGAACGGTGCTGACCGTTGCCTGGGGGCGTTTCTGTCTACCCTGCTCCTCCTCGTGGTGCGCCTCTTCTCCGCGGCGAGAGATGTGCAACCACTTACACACCGACACCCACGCCCACACACACGCGTACACACACACACATATATATATATATATATATACATATATGTACGTAAACGCACCCGTGCATTCCTTCGACTTTTGTTCTTCTCCTGCATCTTTTTGTGCCCGTCGTTCTTCCTCCGACTCTCCGTGCCATTTCGCTTGCGCGCGTGCTTTCGCCTGTCACCCATTATGCATCCATCAATGAGGCAGCCGACAAATCGGGCACATCAGTCTCATATATGTTCGTTTGCCAAGCGCGTCGCCGCTTCTGTTGCTCTCGTTGTGCATGTGCGTACTCGTGTGTGCCCTTTTCACACTTGCGCACAGAGACAAAGTAGAATAACAGCAGCAGAGTGCAGAAACATACGAGTCTCCTCTTCGCCTCCCTTCTCTTCCCCGGCCTCTTCCCAGCGAACACGTCGAGCTTACACGCAGGGGGGGGTAACAGCTCACCTATCATCTTTTTTCGGATCGTTCTTAGCGTCTCCCTTGCATTCGCCTAGGAAGGGCTAGACAAACGCACATCCCTCCCCCTCCCTCAGATCCTTCACTTCCCATAGAGTCTTGATTGCCACTCGCCTGCTTTTTCGTCTTTACTGCGGGTGCTTCGCATCCAGTGATTAGCCGAGCCGCCATCGCGCGTCGGTGTCGCCACCCCCTCCCTGTGCCTTACCGTCTGTCGTGCAGACTCACAGGACTCACTGCTCTTTGAGGTACGACAGTGGTCCTTCGACCACCCCTCACAGCAAAGAGAATAGAGACATCATACACCAGACAGAGTCACACGTACGCGCGATAAGAAGCCGTCGACATCACACGTCATGGCAGCTCTTGCCGCGCTGGAGAAGGAGGTGGCAGACCTGAAGCGGGTTCGCGTCTTCAATGAGACGGTGCGCACCGGTGTCGAGCGCGTCCTGGCAAGCCTTCCGTCACCTGAGAATGAAAAGGATACATCCACCAAAGCTCGAATTCTACTACTTCGCAGCCAAGCGACCCTCTTGCTTCCACGCGTTTCGCGGGAGGCGGAGAAGGATCTTAATGCGGCTCTGAAGCTGCAGCCTGGCTCGACAACGACGTGGGTCGAGCTCAGCGAGTGCCTGCTCCGTCGCAATGCCTTTAAGGAGGCTTGCGACGCACTGGATAATGCTCTGCGCGTAAACCCGGCGCATACCGAGGCGTTGTGCAAGTACAGCCAAATCCAGCGTAACCGCTGCGGTGAGGAAGGGGTCACGGCTGAGCAGCGCAAGGCGTACTTGGAGGACGCCGTGGCCAAGGCCCGTGCAGCCGTAGGCTCCAACGTGGACGACGCAGACGCATGGAACACACTGGCGCTGTCGCTGCTGTCAAAGGTGACGCTGGAGGGCATGACGTTCGACGGCGTGCGCAAGGCACTGGCGGCGATGCAGCAGGCAGAGCGGAAGTGCCCCGAGGACCCTGATGTTCCGTACAACAAGGCCGTACTGGAAAGCCTTCTGGGGCACTTCGGGGCCGCAGCGATGGACTACTGGAAGGCGCACGCCCTCGACAAGGACCGCCTCAAGGGCACCCGCCACCTCTCGGAGGAAAACGCGAAGGTGCTGCTGCGTGCGCAGAGCCGCATGAGGACGTCCAGCGGCATTGGCAAGCGTGACTTTCAGCGGATCCGCACCCGCATCGAGCAGGCCCACAAAAAGTACACGCAGAGCACCTCCGCCAAGGTCGTTGGCGTATTAGACATAGTCACGGAGCCAACGATGCAACCCGTCACGCTGCTGGTGTCCGATGGCAAGGGTGACTTTGGGCTTTTGCTCTTGCACGAGGTGCGCCCTACGTGTTTCAAGATTGGCGACGTCATTGCCTATCCCGTGACGACTCCTGTCGAAACCATCACTCACAACGTTGTTGCCTGCCCGGGGGTGGTGGAGGAACCGTTGAAGCTCACACTGAACCATGCGTATCCGAATCCCAAGGGCATACTAGTGAATGGTCAACCACTGCCCTCCTCTGCGCATGTGCCGCTGCAGATGTCGTCTCGCCTCTTCGCGTGAGCTGAGCAACAGCGCCTCTGCGTGCTGCTGGGAACGGAGGGGGCTGCATTGGACGCCGCTGCGCTCCCCTCTCTTCCCCATGCGTTTTGCACAGTACGCTCTCTCGCAGGCCGGTTTAGCTGTGGTGACAGTCGTTGAATGGGCAGGAGATGAGGGGCACGTAAAATAATCCACGTGTCGGCAGCCCTTTTTCGTAAACTGTGCGTGCGCGCGTACCTGCGTGTGCAGCGCGCAGTGCAGCGCCACATGAGGGCATGACGAAAAAAAAAGCATACAGAGGAAGAATGAAGACAAAGGCGGATAGCTGAAAGCGAACCGCCTTTTCCCTTGCGTGTACGTTGCACGCACGTCTGTGCGTCTCCGACGTGCAGCATGGATGCGTCCACCTCTCCCCTCTGCTCGACCTTTTGCACGACGTGATGGCGATTGGCATCGCGCTGCTCAGGGGATTGTAGGCGGCGGGGTGACGTATGCGGATGTATGGAGAAGCAGCGTCTGCGGTGTGCGCCCTCCCCCCTTGGGCCACCATCCACCCCGCGCCCACGTGCGCAGAGGATGCCGGTGCGCCCATGCTGACATCTTTCCTCTGTCACCGCCACTTCAACAATGCCCACATCTTTTTGTTTTTGTGCTCTCTTCTGCTGTTGCCCTCTGCGCATACGGCGCATCCGCTGACAACGCCTGCATCGCTGCACACGTTCGCTCACCGCTGCTTCAGCAGCGTAGTCGTGCCGTCCCCACAAGCGAGAGAGCGGGAGGCAGAGAGGCAAAGCGACAGACGAGGGCGGCCGTCTCCTCCGTGGCCGTCGCGGCGTGGGCACTGCCGCTTCGCTATTGGCGGAAATTTCCTGCATCTTTTCCTACGGTTACTTTCTTTTTCTGTCGTTGTTGGGAGCTCGTGGAGGACCGCCTTGTCAGCGGCCATGGTGAGGCGTCTTCGCACGCGCCTCGCTGCACCGAGCGGCGGCGAGGGCGGCTTTGGCTGCGCCTTCTGTGGCGCTCACCTCTGCATCGCCGAGGACATCGTCTCCGACAACTTTCGCGGCCGCCACGGCAAGGCCTTCCTTGTCTCCCGCTGCGAGAACACCTACTACGGCCATCAGGAGGAGAAGCAGCTGATGACGGGGCTGCACCGCGTGCGCGACGTATTTTGCTCCAACTGTGACCAGTACGTCGGCTGGGGATACGACTTCGCGGTCGATGAGCGCGAGATGTACAAGATGCAGCGCTTCGTGCTGGAGCGCCAGCTCATTCGGGTCATCACTCACGGGCAGCTGCGCGGGGCCCTGGGCTACAGCATCCCTGATGGCAGCATCACCTTTGCTTTGCCTGTCGCGCGCTCGTATACATTGGAATAGCCGCAGGTGAGGAAGAGTGGTTTGGCCGCACTTGTGTCTCCGCACAGCGTTGCCACGGTACTCTCTAGACGAGTTTCAATCATCCCTGCGCAACGCCGCGGCGCATCAACCGAGTGCTGCAGGCGGCGAGCTCCCTCATTCATCGTCTCTTCTTCCATTATTGTGGGGCGGCCGCTCTTCTCTCTCTCTCCCTCGCCGCTCTGACGTCCACTCGCAAAACGGAAAGCAAAATAAGGATGGCTCAACCCCTTCTGCTTCGACACGTTTGCTGTTGCCTTTTACTCTCTGTTGCACTGCACCAATGCGGTGGCGTTGTCCTTCAGTTTACTTGCTGGCGCCCCCCCCCCTCAGCAGGAAGCGGCATCGATGATCGACAAGCGCGCCTTCGTGCGGCTGCCACTGAACGAAACATGCGACCAAATCGGAAAAAAAAGACGACGAAAAAAAAGAGCTCGAAAAGGCACGGGGATGCACCACAGCGCCGTGTTTTGCCTGCGCGACTCTCTTTGTGAGGCCTACTTTCCGCGTCCGTGCGCCTCACAGCTATACCCCCCCCCTCCCCCCGTCTGGAGTCGGTGCTGCGTCTACTGGCCTGTTTTCTCGCGCGCCTTGCAGGTGATGACACCCGCTTACGTGCCGCTCTTCTTCATCTTATGAAATTCTGTGCCATTTCAGCGTGTCCCTCACCTCTATCGTTGCCGTCTGTCTCTCTTTCTCTGTCGACGTGCGAGTGGTACGTGGCGTTGCTGTTCTTTTCAACCCTTCGCTATTCTGCAGGTGTCTCTTGATCTACTTATTTATATTTTTCTTCGAGCCGGTCTCTTCTCGGTGACACGATGCAGGCGTCTTTTCAAAAGCACAACCAAGCCGAGGCCAACAACGGCGCCATGGGCACAAGGAGCAAGCGTGCCCAGGATGTGTTGATCGGCGGCCGCTTCCGCATTCAGGAGCGCTTGGGCGGTGGCGCCTTTGGTGAGGTGTTCAGAGGTGTCGAGTTGAACAGCGGCCACCCTGTTGCCATGAAGATGGAGCTGACAAAGGATGGCCATCGCTCACACCTCAATCTGGAGAACCGAATCTACAAAAAATTCAACGAGTGCCCGGTGACTGTCGGCATCCCGAAGTCCTACTACTGCGGTCGCGTGGGCGATTACACCGTCATGGTAATGGATCTTCTCGGCCCGTGCCTGGATGACCTCTTTGAAGTGTGCCACCGCAAGTTTAGCTTTAAGACGGTCTGCATGATCGGCATCCAGCTCATTCAGCGGCTTCAATATCTTCACAGCGTCGGCTACCTGCATCGCGACATCAAGCCAGAGAACTTCGTCATGGGCGTCGGCGCCAACTCCCATATCGTGTACGTGATCGACGTGGGCCTCTCAAAGGCGTGGCGCGACTCTACGGGGAAGCATATTCTGTACGCGGAGGGCAAATCGCTGACTGGCACGGCACGCTACGTTAGCATCAACACACACCGGGGCATTCAACAGTCTCGGCGCGATGACCTCGAGTCCGTCTCCTACCTGCTTGCCTACTTCGCGCGCGGCAACCTACCCTGGCAGGGGCTCAAATCACCAAAGAGGGATGCACGCTTTGAGCGCATTCGTGACGTCAAGACCGCCACGTCGCCGGCGGAGCTGTGCAAGGGCTATCCCCGTCAGCTGGCCGATTACATCGAGTATACGCGCTCCCTGGGCTTCGAAGCAGAGCCAGACTACAGCTACTGTGTGGGGCTGTTTTCTTCGGCGATGGCGGACATGGGGGAGCAGTACGACTACTGTTACCAGTGGATCGACCGAAGCGAGGCCGAGGTCAAGGCCGCCTCCGACGCGCGGGGGTCCGCTCATAGCCTGCGCACATCTGGGGCACAGACCAGTGTTGCCGTTGGAGGCTCCAACCTCATGACCTCCTCCGTCTTTGTGGGAGACAGCGCGGTGAACGAGATGAGCAAATCCCTTCTGAATAGCAACTTTATGGAAGAGATCCAAGACTACTACGGCCTTAACGATTACATCTGAATTTAACGCCGTAGGAGACAACGCTCTGCAGGTTCACGTTGATTTACCATGGTGTTGTGGCGAATCGTTTTTTTTTTTAGTGCTGACGAAACGATGATGGGAGAGAGCGACAGAGATTGAGGGGGAGGAGGAGGAGGAGGGGCAGGGACGGACGTCGGAAAGACGAAGCTGAAGTGGCTCCTCATCGTGGAGGTCACGCCACTGGTCGGGCGCGCATCTTCAGAACGAACACGCCCGTAGAGGCCTCACTACCTTCTGTCGACTGCGATTCTTTGCTGCTGCCCGGGTCGCTCTGTTCTTCAAGTGAAGTGTGCTTTCCCGCCTCTGCGCACACCCCAAGTCTTTCATTGCTGCCGCATTATGCCGCTTGCTTCTGCTTCTTTCCGTGTGCATGCGCTCGACCTTTTCCCTCTGTCCTCTCTTGGTCCCTGATGTTCCCCTCCATCGCTTCCCGAACACGCGCGAAGGCTTGCTGTGCTGTGCCCTCCATGATGTACGTCTCTTTGCCTGTATTGTGTTGGCAGTTTGTGTTGTATGTGATCACGTATCCTCGGTGGCTCTATTTTTGCGTTTGATGTGCAATGCCGTGCTCCTCCTTGTGTGCTGTGGCGCACGCTTCCGTGCTAAGTGAGGTGCGGTGCTTTCTCTCTTTTTTTTTCGCCGAGGGCCTGCCATGTAAACATCCGTTTCCCGCGTGACTGTCAGTGACTGCCAGTTCCTGCCCCGTGTCTCTCTGTGCGTGTACCGCACGTGAATCACCCTTATGATTTTTTTGTCTTGTTTTGTGTGCTTCGGCTTTGCCTCGTTTCCATTTACATACGCGTCGTATAAATTTTTATTTCGCATATTTGTTCGGAGGGTCTCTCTCTCTTTGCATCTCCGCGCACCCGCGCCGAGATGGAGGACGAGGCTCTTTCCGTATGCTCTGGTTTACTGCCACTGCAAGCCATTTTACACACCCTTTTCCGATGTTCTCTTGAACTGTGTACAGCCGTTGTTGTCTTTGCCTCTGTCTCTCTCTTTGTGTGCACAGGCCGCTCTGTCGACGCGTCGCCGCGTGTTCTGTCCTGAACTTCTTCTGCTTCAACTCCACAGCCACGCCCGCTGACCAGACATACTGCCCCTCTCCGCTTGTGAAGTTTTCGAAAAGAAAAATAGCACAAATGACAACAACACACCAGCACAGCACGACAGCCGTGACATCGTTTTATGCTTTCCTTTCCCTTCCCTTCGCTGCACACCTTCTCGCTCATTTAGGCGTCTCTTTCCTCGCATTTCTAGCTTCGCTGGAGGTTCCCCTCCGACGGATTAACCCAGAAAGTGAGGGCTCCTCCGTCGAGTGCTGATTGGGATTGGCAAGGGGACAGCAGTTGACGCTGTTCTGCTTGTGCATCTTGATTTCTCGGTGCATGTTCCTCTCTGATCTCCTGCAAAGAGACGTGGAGGCGAGACGCGCTGGCGGACGTGCTACGTTCCCTCGTATTCGAGGATTTGTGATGCTCGCGGTGTGCCGTCTGTACAATCCTCAGCTGAATGACATTCCTCATTTCTTGGTCTTTTCCTCTGACCTGCGTTTTCTACTGAGATGAGGCTGTCGCAGTCTCGAGACCCAACCGTGCTCATTTGCAGCGGGTAAGGAAGGCGGATTCGCTGGGAAGTGGACCATTGGATTAGCGCGTTGCGTGACGAGCGAGATCTCGCAGCCACATCATCCTGCAACATACGCGCGCGCCTGTCCTGCTCCAGCAGCCGGGTTTGGTGGAGCGGTCGCATGACAGGGGGCGGTCGCTGGCTGATCAAGGCTTGCCCGCGTCATCCGCGCCGCCTGCGCCCCCTCGATGCAGCGAAAAAGCCGCGCAGAGTGGCGGCCGGGGCTCGCCAGCGGTGACCTCGGGTAAGGCCAGACCCCGAACGTCGAGCTCGACTCGACCTTGCGGGGCACGCATGCCTCAGAACCACGTTGGTGCCTCGCGGCGCGCCGCCGATGCTGCCGTCGTATGCCTCAGCGGCCCAAATAACAGCGAGAGTGTCGCTGTATGGACGCGTTTTTTTTCCCACGTTCCCACGCAGTCATCGGATGCCTGGGCCACTGCTCACCCGAGGGTGGGGAGCAGCTGAGCCTGAGTTCGAAGAACTCGGCATCATTGAGGCACGCGCACACAGATTTGCGCCACATTTTCAGTTTCTCCTCGCCCGAAATTATCACCACAAAGGGCCGTAGCGCGCTACAGGCGCGGGGAAGACAAGAGTGCACTTTGCCCACGCTGAAGCAACTCTGTGCTGGCTGCTTTTATGGATTGAATCGCTGGATCCAAAGAGCACCCCGAGAGAACCACGGGCGTTTATGGCTGGGCCGCCGGCGTCACGGATGCCTGTGAGCACGCTCTATGGGCAGCTCGCAGCCGTACTGGCCAACGCCGTGGTGGAAGCAACGACGGGGGGGGTCAGCGCAAAAGGGTGGCGGCAGGCATGGTGAGAAACACGCGCCGTTTGTTGCGGGCATGACCGCCAAATATGAAAGGCGACATTTCGGAGCCTGTGCCGTCTGCCGGCGGCCACGGCGCCGATGCGCATTGCCAAGCGAAACGACTGGAAGATGAGTCAGGACGCCGCTTCCAACCGACTGGCCGAAGCAGGGCTCCACCCAAGACGTCGCGTGGCGGGGCTGGGGCGCTTTTTTGGGGAATCTCCGTAGCCTGCGCGTGGGCTTACGCGGGGGAGTTCCAACCCCAGACCCGCCATACTTAGCGAGCGGGCCCAGCCGCCCCTCCCCGCCCCCTCCCCCCCTCTGCGCGGAGGAGCCTCGACATCCGCTCACCACGCGGGCCCGAGGGACGACCCCTTCTAGCGGACGGGCGAAGCACATGCCACCGCACAGCGGCGCGGAGGGCTGAGCAGCAGCGGGCCTCCGCATGGCCGGGAGGGGCGCGCAGCACCGGTGAGACCCAAAAGCGCAATAAGAAGCGGTGGCGAATCACCCCCTGAAGGAACCGAACGGGCGAAGTGGCCTCCACGCGGCAAGGCCCGAATCCCACCCGCGGCCCATTCGCACGCGCCAAACACACCCTCCCTCGTGCCAAGTCTGTGGCTTTCTCCGCCGTTGCGGGGGGGGGTCGTAGGCCGGCGGCCCCCCCCCCCCCCCACGATGGTGCCCCGCGGCGCACCCGAAAGAAGCAACGGCACCAAGGGCTGGGAGTGTGACGTTGCGAGGAGCAGCGGATGGCTCTGCCCCCGCAGCCCCTTTAGCGCGCAACAGAAAGGCACACGCCACATGGCCACCCAAGATCTCGACAGCACAAAAGAAAAAGCACGGCGGGCTTCTTCGGAGATGGAGGACAAACCGTGGGGGTGGCGAACGCGCCTTTCATGCCTCTGGCATACGGGAGGCTTTTTGCGCGAAGCGATGCAGGAGTCGGGGCAGCGGCGCGGACTTGCCTCAGCGAGAAAAGGTGCTGCAAGGCGCATGGCAGACGGCGCACTCTCAGCGGACCAGCCGACGTGCAGGACGGGTCCTACGTAACGCTGCGGCGGTACCTGGGGTATTGGTCGCCATCTTACGATGAAGGACGTGGCCACGCGGGATGTCGTCGCCGCGGTCCTCCACGGGAGGAGAGGAGGCTACGAGCAAGTGCCCCAGAGCAGCAGGGCCTCGCGATTAGTGAAACGCAGTTGCTGCGCCTTTTTCGTGAAAAAGGAGGGAAAGTTCCACTGGCGCCGCCGCGAGTGGAGGGATGCCCCCTGCCCCCCCCCTCCCCCCAAAAAAAGGCGACAAGGTTGTGCGATGAAGAGAGAATTGTGAGGATGGAAGCGCGGCATCATAACTCCGAAAGGTTCTGCAACTGCGCTTAGCGCCCCATGCTTCGATAGGCCTGGCCGCTCTGCGAGCTTCACGCACCTTCAGAAAACTGCAGGAAGGCAGGCGCATATCTCACTAGAGTCATGCAGATGGGCAGGCTGGAACCCGCGCAAAAGGATGAAATTATGCGCGAGTAATCTCTTGGGCGTGACGCGCACGGCGCGCATACGTTTGCGGTCGAGGAAAAGGAAGGCGGACACAGACGCATAACAGAGTTGAACTTTGAGCGCTGTCTGCACCAGCGAGTGCTGCCCCCCGCCTGACCTGCCCGACTCGGAAAGAAAGCGGGCATATCTTGAACAGGCGCAAGTGGCGTTTGCGCGCTGGATTTCGATGCGTATTACGACGCTGTCCTCTTACCTGGGAATAGGAGAGCGAAGTGCATTATCCGGAGGAGTGGTGAATACGACCGACTGCGCACAACTCCAACAAGGGGAAGATGGGGCGTGACGGTGAGCCAGTCGATTACACGGGTGTGGGGTGATATCGATATTTTGCGCAGCATCATACCATGTCTTGACAGCATCGTGATTGCATCGCCGCCAGCTAGGCAGGCCGAGCTTCTCGACATGGTAGGCAAGGGGCTACTACGTATTGGCGTAGTTAATCTGCTCACCGCCCCAAATCGCGAACCACCTCTAGAGGCAGATGATACCGGGCTGCTGCGCATCGGAAATAAAGGTGGAACTCTCCTTGGGGAGGACTATGACTGGACGTGGATCGGATAGGATGGTTCGCAGCTCCGTATGACCCATAGCGAAGCTGCAGCTTTCAATGGAAAAGAGGTCGCTCTCACCTCTGCGCGTCACGAAGGCAGATGGAAAGCTCTGGGGAGAGAGATGGGTGCGGATCCCATAGTCGCTGCACAAAATCGTACTTGAAGTTAGTCGATACGTGATGCAGCGGGACGACCGCGCTGTGCCCGCAAGCGAACCCGCTGCGAATCCCATATCGCCTTTTCCTCTTCTCGTTTTCCCACTGCTTAGTTGGGTCGCCATCTGCGTTGACGAGCAGTATATAGTTGTTGTCCTTGCGCAAGCGCGCATTCTTATCTTTTTCAATCTTTCACCCGCCCCAACTCTAAAGCGGGCTGCCCTCAGGTGCCTGCTGACTCTGCTGCTGCGGCATTCAATCACCCGATCACCACAACCACCCCTGCCGCCGCTGGTTCTTTAGTCGCTCCTGCTCCGTTTCCGCTCTCCGCTCTGCTTTCCTTTTCGTTTCCCTTTTTTTTTGCTTTTGTGTGTGCCGCACTGTTTTCCGTTCCTGCGCTGACGTGCGCGCGTGTGTGTCTCCGCGACAGGCGGGGAGACGGCGCGTCGCCGTCGGCGTATTTCTTCTTGAGGTGAAGAGCAACACGAAGTGCTTCGTCGATCCATCGTGTCGCTCGGCCGCAAAGTGCCGCAATGAGCGCATATCGTATGCTGCGAGTGCGACTGTGAGAGGGCACCTTTTCGTGTGTCGTTGCCCGCGGGTATCTTGTGCAGGGCCAAAGGGGACGCTTCTTATGACCTAAGGCTTCCGTGCAACAATGGAAAGGCTGGAAGAAGGGGTCTCTCCGCGGCGCTCGTGGGCGGAGGAATGACGTGCGCTAAAGCCGAAAACGAAAATAGTTGGTCTTTGTGGCTCTCAGAGACCGGAGTCGACCAACCCGAGCCACACGAGGTCATTCCACATCTCTCACCTCTCTCATCCCCCCGTATTAACGAATCCGACGAGCGCCATTGCATTTTGTGGCGTACCCAGTGGCTGATGCGCTTCAACGCACGTTAAACTGAATTCTCTTGGCCAGTGCTCGGCTGAATGGCCGCACACGCAAGTCCGTCCGCGCCGTGTTTTTGTCGCCTGCAGTAAAGCGTCTTAGCGGCGTCGGCGAATGCATGGGCTTTCGCTTGCACGACTCTCTCTCTCTCGCTTGCTCTGCCCGCTGCGCCGTACATGTACCGTGACGCTCACTTCTCCTCGTCTTCTCTCACCCTAGTCCCCGCCTGTATTTATCCACGCGCGCAATATCCAGCTCCTCCCTACACAGGCATCTGCCACCCATCGCCGAGGTGCACAATAGGGAGGAGTTTCTCTTTGTGTGCCGTTCTTCCTTGCTTCTCTGACCTCCTTCTACCACCTCGCCCCTCCCTCTCTCTGCTTGGGGGTGTCCTTGGCAAGGTTTGAGAATTCGGCATTTACTCGTCGCGACTCCATCCGTTCTTCGCCGTTTCTCCTGTGCCCATCGTCATCATGGAGGCTGTCGCGTGGACCCCCGACGTGGTCGAGGATCTTCTCTTCCGGCAGTTTATCAAGGATGAGGACATCTCCCGCCAACTTCCGCCTGCTCCGCAAGTGTCCAGCGAAAACTTCCTCGAGAGGTACGACCAGGCAACCAAGATCCTCTTCTCATACGTGCGCAACGGCCCGGTGGCGGCGCTCGCCTCGCAGAATGTGAACACCGCCGCCGTCGGCAAGTACGGCGGTGCCACCCCGCTTAAAGGTTTCGTAGGGCGCACCCCGGCAACTAAGCCTGTTCCACCAGAGTCGTCACGGCCATTTGCTCGGACGGCAACACCGACGCCGGCACCCACTAGCCGCGCACCGTCGGTGCCGAAAGCGACCGCCAGCTCTCCCCCACCGGCCAAAGCAAAGCGGCAGCGTGTGGAGTGGCCAGCGGATGTGCCTACCAATCAGATGCTGAAGAGCAACAGCCGCTCCAAGGTGGCGCACCTGACGGCGAAGCGCGTGGCGGCCCAGCAGGGCGTCGACCCCGATCTTATTTTTACCCAGAACTGCGGTGATCTTCCCCTCAGCGTGATCTTCGCGTCGTACCCCAAGGCGCTCAAATCCGTCTCTGCCGTTCGAAACGCCAGCGGGGACTGGCGCACGGACACCTTCACTGTTGAGGAGGAAGTCTCCTACAAGAAGGACTTGGGCTACGTGCATTACGGGCCCAGCCAATGCACGTATGGTGACTGGCTTCCTTCCCAGTCGTGAGTATAGGCGTGCCACGGAGGCAGTGAAGGGGCCCAAAAGAGTTCGAGGCGCCGAAACTTGCGAGTGCGAGGCAATATACGGGGGCCGATGAGCTGTGTGTCGCGCCGCAGCGTATCCCTACACGAGAGGAGTCAGCTACGAGGCACGCGCACTCGTTGACCAACCACAGGCCATCGCCAGTGCAGCACGACTTCCAACGCCGGCAACAGAACATCACATACGGCTCATATTCGTTTAAAGTCCTGCGCATGTCATGTGCCGGTGTGTCCTGTGTGCAAGTTTGTTTGCTCTTCTGAGAACAGAGGAGGGAGATCACGCTAGCACTGGGTGCCGATTGCCGCGTGTGCCCGGGGTGGCTACATGGCGATCGCCACGCCTTCGCGCCATCGCTTCCGCCTTTTCTCTTTTGGCCGAGCCTATTGTATTTTTTTTTAGTGTGTCTCCCTTCCTTCCCCTTTAGACTTTTAGACTGTGCGTTGATCTTCACCTTCTTGATTGCCTTCCTTTCTCTCTTCGATGCGTTCTCTGCTTGGGGGTGCCTCCAGTCTGCTGTGAGTGCGTCATGCTGGGCAGCTCGATCCATCACCTGTACAGCGTGCGGGATGCGCTCCATCGGACCATACAAGCGCACACGAACAGTAACGAACGCATCCAACCGAAACGTCTTGTATACCCATCTTCTCTATTTTGCCCTCCCTTCTTGTGTGTTGATGGCGACGAGACCTAGTGGTCCGCTGACAGGCTACGTGCATGCGACAGACGGAAGAGCGTACCTCAGTTCTTGAAGTTAACGGCGCACCCTCCTTTCTCATAAAACAATGCCCGTTTTCCTCAATCTCGCTTCTTTGACGCTCCTCAGCAGACCTCGTTTCACGCTGTGACTGTGCACGCCATGACGTGATTAAGCACATTTCCCTGGGCTCCCTCGAGTTATCTCCGTGAGGTCCGTACGGCTGCCCCTTCCCAACCCTGTGCCCCCTTCGCTGCGACAGGCTGTGAGCTCTCTGCGCGCTGGCGCACGTCCGTCTGCGGGCCCCTTTGCGCCTGCCACACCGGCTCCTGTGTGAGGCGTGCGGATGCAGGAGGAGGCGGAATGCCCCCCGCCGCCGCAGACTCACGGCAGTGTCGCACCTGCCACGGTGCATGTGGGCAGGCCATCCAGGCACGCCCCCCGTGTCATCGCCGGCAACGGCAGATGGTGGCAGCGAGCCCTTCCTCCCCTCCCGCCAACAAGGGTGCCTTGAAGCAGGCCGCACGCTGCGAATGTGCGAGCGCTGTGCGCACGCGCAGTTGGGCAGAGCCGGCATGGTGCATCGCATTCCCGACGAAGCATCCAGAGGTGCGAAGAGCGCGAGTGATGAGCGAGAGAGGAGCCCCGTAGTACATGCCGATTATGCCCACAGCGCATGCGCGCGCAGCATGCGGCATCTCCTCCATCCCACCGTGCGGCCGGATGAGGCGCCGACCGCGCGGCACGTACCCGAAGAGGGGACGAGGCGGGAGAGGAGGGGCCCGCTAGACGCATGTCCCGATTCGACGGCATGACGGTTGCTCCTAGACGGCCAGGACGTCGCCGCAGCGCGGCAGTGGGCGCGTGGGCTGCAACTGTGCATGCGTGTGCCTTTGCTGGCTTGCGCGTGGTTTAATGGCACGTTGTAGCGAAGAAAAATGTGAGTCTCCCACCTCTTCTATGCTACCGGCCTGGCGATGGAGGTGGAGAGGGAGAAGCCGCAGGCGAACTCTCTCTGATCAGACGCTGAGCGATTGCGGGACGCTGCACAAGGAGGCTTACTTTTCATGCGGCTTTTGGTGCGCGCGGCAATGTGCAGCGCTGACGATGGCCTAGCGCTGTAGCATCTCACTCTGTATGCGACCTCCCGACGCTGATCTCTTCTTACTCCTTATTCGACGGCCCCTCCTTTCTTTTTTTTTTTTCGTTTTGCTCCGCCTGGCGGCTACGAAACCGCCCGCATAAGGACTGGCGGCACGCGTGTCTGACTGTGTGCACTCATCTCTGCCTATTCCTGCGTCACTGTGATGAGGAAGAGGTGGGTGGTCGTGTGCCGCTTTGATGAGGTGCTCAACTGACACATGTGGAGACCGTCTTCCCCACGCTAGTGTGGAGCTGCGCTGCGTTTAGAGAGAGTCAGAGGGGCGGTTGCGCCATCCGTGTGCGCATCCTTAGGTGCCTCACTTCTTATTCATTCCCATTCGGTTGCTGTGTTGGCCTGGGGATGCAGTATCCGCCCGACACGCAGGTATGGGTCAAGTGCGACGACGGTGTTTGGTGGCCCGGCACGTTGAGAGAGACGGACACGGAGATGCAGGCCTTTCTGTGCGCTGGTGAAGACTGCTGCGTAGAGTTTTATCACAGCCCAGGGGAGCTTTATCCCCTTTTCTCTGCTGACAAGGCCCACGTACGCCCTTTGCATGCGGAACCACACACCCGCACCCCCGAAGAAGACGCGTGGTTTGCTAACGAGACAGTGGCGGAGGCGGCGGCCAAGGCCCTGCGCGACTATCAGTGCTGCCGCCTCCTGAACTCCCCTCCTGACGGCCCACCTGCGGGGCCTGCTCCGATAAGTGAGCGAGAAAACACACGCGACGCTCTGCCCTTCACTGCTACCGAGCTGCGTAACATCGAATCTCTGTTGGGCGCGGTGGGTAATTCAACGGCAGCGCGTCTCCGACAGGAGCTGCAGCAGGCACGTGCCTCTGTGGCGTCGAGGGGCCTGCGCAGGCAAGATGCACCGAGACGGCAGGCCCGAAAGCGGCAGCGGCCCGCGGAGCCTCCACCCTCTCCGGCACCACCTGCGGCAACACACCGTAGCGTGCTCGCGGCGGCTTCTCGACCGACTGAGGAAGCTCCAACTTGTCCTAGGCATGATCCCAGCGGTGTGATGCATGCTCTTTCGGAGGCGCTGCCCACTGCACGTAGGGTTGCGAAGCGCTCTTCTGGCAGGTCTTCCTCGCCTCTGTCTGCCGGCGACGGCGAGGGGGGTGATGCGAGCGAGGAGGACGAGGACGCCGTACCATTTGTGCAGGCTGCAAGGCGCCACGTGCTTGAGGTGCTCCGCCACGAAGTCTTCGAGAATCCGTCGAGGTTTGTCTTGTCGCCCGTGTACCACTTCGTGGACATGCTCGGGGCGGTGGTGGTTGAAAACAGCAATCTGACCACGACACTGCCTGCACCTCGCACGCTGCACGAGAGACCGGCGGAGGGCTTCTCGCCGCAGCGGCGCGTGCTTCTCGTGCCTTTGACAGATACCTACGAGCACACCACGGGGTGGATGCTGCCAACGGAGATTGAAGGCGCACAGCTTGCCATGTCGCTGTACGTCGACGACACTCCTGTCTCTCTACCGCCAAACTGGCAGCTTTCTCCCGCCAAGGAGGCGGCCGCAGTTAAAACCGCAATCACGGTGGATATCACGCCCCTTGTGCTCCCGATTGAGCGGGATCTCTTCTCCTTGCAGGTGATCTTCTCTGGCGATGTGGCGGAGATGGAGATGTGGCGCGGCGTCATCGCTTGTGTGCTTGTGGAGGAAGTAGGGTTGGCCCACCTCGGTGAGCGCATTGTGTCCACGTATCACAAGCGTAGAGCGGCCGCCATCCGGCAATCGCCGTCGTCATCCTGCGGCGAGCGCGGCGCCGTTGCAATCACGGAGGCGTCGGTGAAGATTCAGTGCCCCATGACCACGCTCACGATGGAGATCCCTGTGCGGGGCATGTACTGCGAGCATCTGCAGTGCATGGAGTTGGCGGCGGTGCTCATTCAATGTGCTCGGCAAAACGTGTGGAACTGTCCACTATGCTCGGCTGCCATGAAGCCGGAAGACATCATCGTCAACTACCGCCTCAAGGACTGGATCGCCTCGCATTCGCAGGAGGTAGTGGCGCAGGTCGAATATGTGGTGGAGACGGAGCCTGGCCGACCCCTGAAGATTGTGTACAAGGCCGCAAGACCAGAGCAGCACTCCACAATCGAGGTGATAGATGACGAGGAGGGATAATGGCCACTGCCTGGAAGTAGGCCACACAAATGCGCAGGCATTCATTAGTGAGCGTGCGAGAGCAGTCGACCGCCTTCAACAGCGCTGCTCCCTCACACACGCAGAAGCGTTGCTTCTTTGTTTACTCCGCTTCCTTCTTCCCAGTTTACTCGGTCGCGTTGGCTGGGGTCTTCAAAGAAGAGGGCCAAACATCAAACAAGAACGAGCCAGCGCCACTCATCTACGGGCTAAAACACATGCGGACACACAGGCGCGTTCGCTGTGCAGAAGCACAGCTAAGCTGCAAAGAGATAGATGCGCCCCCGCGGGGAGGCAGTGGGAGCGGCTATGCTTCATTGACTGACACGTGAAGCTGGCCCCATCCACTCCTGCCCACGCAGCCCGGCGAAAGGGGGACACCAGCGCATGATAGGGTACGTCGAGCGTGCGTGTGCGTGTATGTGCGCCCGCTCGCTCCCTCACGGGCTCATGCTGCATCTTCCTCGACGTTCTCTGCGCGCCCGCTCTCTGCGTCTCACTCTCTTCCGCCTATTCTATTTGCCTCTCCGTATCTCTCCGTGTTCATTTCTACGTTCTCGCCTTTGCGCCCAACGCCACACCTGCTGCATCTTGCTTCTCGTACACACAACGGTGTCCCTTCCGCACTCCCCACAGTCCAAGCGCTTTCCGCTCACCCTATCACCTCACCTTTACAATGTCTGTCCACAGCATCCTCTTCTCCTCCGAGCACGTGACGGAGGGCCATCCAGACAAGTTGTGCGATCAGGTATCCGACGCCGTGCTTGACGCGTGCCTCGCCGGCGACCCGTTCTCGAAGGTTGCGTGCGAGTCGTGCGCGAAGACGGGCATGGTGATGGTGTTCGGCGAGATCACGACGAAGGCAGTGCTAGACTACCAGAAGATCGTCCGCAACACGATCAAGGACATTGGCTTCGATTCCGCGGACAAGGGCCTGGACTATGAGTCGTGCAATGTGCTGGTTGCGATTGAGCAGCAGTCGCCGGACATCTGCCAGGGTCTGGGCAACTTCGATAGCGAGGATCTCGGCGCTGGCGACCAGGGCATGATGTTTGGCTACGCGACGGACGAGACGGAGACGCTGATGCCGCTGACGTACGAGCTGGCCCGCGGCCTTGCGAAGAAGTACAGCGAGCTTCGCCGCGACGGCAGCCTGGAGTGGGCTCGCCCGGACGCGAAGACGCAGGTGACGGTGGAGTACGACTACGACACGCGCGAGGGCAAGCAGGTGCTGACGCCGAAGCGCGTGGCGGTGGTGCTGATCTCTGCGCAGCACGACGAGCACGTGACGAACGATAAGATCAGCGTGGATCTGATGGAGAAGGTGATCAAAGCTGTGATCCCCGCGAACATGCTGGACGCGGAGACGAAGTACTGGCTGAACCCGTCTGGCCGCTTCGTGCGCGGTGGGCCGCATGGCGACGCCGGTCTGACTGGCCGCAAGATCATCGTAGACACGTACGGCGGCTGGGGCGCGCACGGCGGTGGCGCCTTCTCCGGCAAGGACCCTTCGAAGGTGGACCGCTCCGCCGCGTACGCCGCGCGCTGGATCGCGAAGTCGATCGTTGCGGGCGGCCTGGCGCGCCGCTGCCTTGTGCAGCTCGCGTACGCCATCGGTGTAGCGGAGCCGCTGAGCATGCACGTGGAGACGTACGGCACCGGCAAGTACGATGACGCGAAGCTGCTGGAGATCGTGAAGCAGAACTTCAAGCTGCGCCCGTACGACATCATCCAGGAGCTGAACCTGCGCCGCCCCATCTACTACGAAACGTCGCGCTTCGGCCACTTCGGCCGTAAGGACGAGTTGGGCACGGGCGGGTTCACTTGGGAGGTGCCCAAGAAGATGGTCGAGTAAGCGAAGTGCTTGCACAGGGGCGCGTTTCCGTGCAGGCGTACCGAGTGCGACGCACACCCCCTTCTATCCCGCTGAACGGCTCAGCTCCCTTCTCATCGACTGCGAGGTGTGCCGCTACTCATGCAACCTCACTTCCCGGCATAGTGCAGCGCTATAAGGAGCTGCTGCCACGGCGTCACATCTCCCATCATCATTCATTCCCCCACCCCCTTTCGGGCCTTTCCCTCTGTGTGCTTTTCTCCGCGCTGATCATGTTGGGTAACAGACGTGTGATGCGTTTTTGTTTTCTCTTCTACGTCCACTTGTTAATCTGGTTTCAGCGTTTGTGTGTCTGCGCGTTTGTGCACTCTTTCTGTTTTCATCTCCCGTGTTTCCGCCTTCCCTCCCCCTTTTTTTTTCTTGCGTGTTTCCGTTAAAATAGCCCGACCGACGATGTGAAGAGCCCCTACACCACATTGTGGAATGCCGCGGCTTGATGCGACTGCGGGGGAAAGATGGCACCTATGCCGAGTGCAGGGCCTCAGAGGGCCCTGCCCTGAGGCTGGCCAACCTCCTCCCTGAGTCCATTCGGCATGCACCTGGACCGCCCTCTGTTACCCGCGCGACGGACGCCACCGCTTTCGCCCTCGAGCCGGACCCTGGACGCAGCCCGCATTGGATAATCGAGGCGTGCAGCTCAGCCAGGCCCGAGTGGCGCCAACCGCGCGGCACGTACCCGAAGAGGGGACGAGGCGGGAGAGGAGGGGCCCGCTAGACGCATGTCCCGATTCGACGGCATGACGGTTGCTCCTAGACGGCCAGGACGTCGCCGCAGCGCGGCAGTGGGCGCGTGGGCTGCAACTGTGCATGCGTGTGCCTTTGCTGGCTTGCGCGTGGTTTAATGGCACGTTGTAGCGAAGAAAAATGTGAGTCTCCCACCTCTTCTATGCTACCGGCCTGGCGATGGAGGTGGAGAGGGAGAAGCCGCAGGCGAACTCTCTCTGATCAGACGCTGAGCGATTGCGGGACGCTGCACAAGGAGGCTTACTTTTCATGCGGCTTTTGGTGCGCGCGGCAATGTGCAGCGCTGACGATGGCCTAGCGCTGTAGCATCTCACTCTGTATGCGACCTCCCGACGCTGATCTCTTCTTACTCCTTATTCGACGGCCCCTCCTTTCTTTTTTTTTTTCGTTTTGCTCCGCCTGGCGGCTACGAAACCGCCCGCATAAGGACTGGCGGCACGCGTGTCTGACTGTGTGCACTCATCTCTGCCTATTCCTGCGTCACTGTGATGAGGAAGAGGTGGGTGGTCGTGTGCCGCTTTGATGAGGTGCTCAACTGACACATGTGGAGACCGTCTTCCCCACGCTAGTGTGGAGCTGCGCTGCGTTTAGAGAGAGTCAGAGGGGCGGTTGCGCCATCCGTGTGCGCATCCTTAGGTGCCTCACTTCTTATTCATTCCCATTCGGTTGCTGTGTTGGCCTGGGGATGCAGTATCCGCCCGACACGCAGGTATGGGTCAAGTGCGACGACGGTGTTTGGTGGCCCGGCACGTTGAGAGAGACGGACACGGAGATGCAGGCCTTTCTGTGCGCTGGTGAAGACTGCTGCGTAGAGTTTTATCACAGCCCAGGGGAGCTTTATCCCCTTTTCTCTGCTGACAAGGCCCACGTACGCCCTTTGCATGCGGAACCACACACCCGCACCCCCGAAGAAGACGCGTGGTTTGCTAACGAGACAGTGGCGGAGGCGGCGGCCAAGGCCCTGCGCGACTATCAGTGCTGCCGCCTCCTGAACTCCCCTCCTGACGGCCCACCTGCGGGGCCTGCTCCGATAAGTGAGCGAGAAAACACACGCGACGCTCTGCCCTTCACTGCTACCGAGCTGCGTAACATCGAATCTCTGTTGGGCGCGGTGGGTAATTCAACGGCAGCGCGTCTCCGACAGGAGCTGCAGCAGGCACGTGCCTCTGTGGCGTCGAGGGGCCTGCGCAGGCAAGATGCACCGAGACGGCAGGCCCGAAAGCGGCAGCGGCCCGCGGAGCCTCCACCCTCTCCGGCACCACCTGCGGCAACACACCGTAGCGTGCTCGCGGCGGCTTCTCGACCGACTGAGGAAGCTCCAACTTGTCCTAGGCATGATCCCAGCGGTGTGATGCATGCTCTTTCGGAGGCGCTGCCCACTGCACGTAGGGTTGCGAAGCGCTCTTCTGGCAGGTCTTCCTCGCCTCTGTCTGCCGGCGACGGCGAGGGGGGTGATGCGAGCGAGGAGGACGAGGACGCCGTACCATTTGTGCAGGCTGCAAGGCGCCACGTGCTTGAGGTGCTCCGCCACGAAGTCTTCGAGAATCCGTCGAGGTTTGTCTTGTCGCCCGTGTACCACTTCGTGGACATGCTCGGGGCGGTGGTGGTTGAAAACAGCAATCTGACCACGACACTGCCTGCACCTCGCACGCTGCACGAGAGACCGGCGGAGGGCTTCTCGCCGCAGCGGCGCGTGCTTCTCGTGCCTTTGACAGATACCTACGAGCACACCACGGGGTGGATGCTGCCAACGGAGATTGAAGGCGCACAGCTTGCCATGTCGCTGTACGTCGACGACACTCCTGTCTCTCTACCGCCAAACTGGCAGCTTTCTCCCGCCAAGGAGGCGGCCGCAGTTAAAACCGCAATCACGGTGGATATCACGCCCCTTGTGCTCCCGATTGAGCGGGATCTCTTCTCCTTGCAGGTGATCTTCTCTGGCGATGTGGCGGAGATGGAGATGTGGCGCGGCGTCATCGCTTGTGTGCTTGTGGAGGAAGTAGGGTTGGCCCACCTCGGTGAGCGCATTGTGTCCACGTATCACAAGCGTAGAGCGGCCGCCATCCGGCAATCGCCGTCGTCATCCTGCGGCGAGCGCGGCGCCGTTGCAATCACGGAGGCGTCGGTGAAGATTCAGTGCCCCATGACCACGCTCACGATGGAGATCCCTGTGCGGGGCATGTACTGCGAGCATCTGCAGTGCATGGAGTTGGCGGCGGTGCTCATTCAATGTGCTCGGCAAAACGTGTGGAACTGTCCACTATGCTCGGCTGCCATGAAGCCGGAAGACATCATCGTCAACTACCGCCTCAAGGACTGGATCGCCTCGCATTCGCAGGAGGTAGTGGCGCAGGTCGAATATGTGGTGGAGACGGAGCCTGGCCGACCCCTGAAGATTGTGTACAAGGCCGCAAGACCAGAGCAGCACTCCACAATCGAGGTGATAGATGACGAGGAGGGATAATGGCCACTGCCTGGAAGTAGGCCACACAAATGCGCAGGCATTCATTAGTGAGCGTGCGAGAGCAGTCGACCGCCTTCAACAGCGCTGCTCCCTCACACACGCAGAAGCGTTGCTTCTTTGTTTACTCCGCTTCCTTCTTCCCAGTTTACTCGGTCGCGTTGGCTGGGGTCTTCAAAGAAGAGGGCCAAACATCAAACAAGAACGAGCCAGCGCCACTCATCTACGGGCTAAAACACATGCGGACACACAGGCGCGTTCGCTGTGCAGAAGCACAGCTAAGCTGCAAAGAGATAGATGCGCCCCCGCGGGGAGGCAGTGGGAGCGGCTATGCTTCATTGACTGACACGTGAAGCTGGCCCCATCCACTCCTGCCCACGCAGCCCGGCGAAAGGGGGACACCAGCGCATGATAGGGTACGTCGAGCGTGCGTGTGCGTGTATGTGCGCCCGCTCGCTCCCTCACGGGCTCATGCTGCATCTTCCTCGACGTTCTCTGCGCGCCCGCTCTCTGCGTCTCACTCTCTTCCGCCTATTCTATTTGCCTCTCCGTATCTCTCCGTGTTCATTTCTACGTTCTCGCCTTTGCGCCCAACGCCACACCTGCTGCATCTTGCTTCTCGTACACACAACGGTGTCCCTTCCGCACTCCCCACAGTCCAAGCGCTTTCCGCTCACCCTATCACCTCACCTTTACAATGTCTGTCCACAGCATCCTCTTCTCCTCCGAGCACGTGACGGAGGGCCATCCAGACAAGTTGTGCGATCAGGTATCCGACGCCGTGCTTGACGCGTGCCTCGCCGGCGACCCGTTCTCGAAGGTTGCGTGCGAGTCGTGCGCGAAGACGGGCATGGTGATGGTGTTCGGCGAGATCACGACGAAGGCAGTGCTAGACTACCAGAAGATCGTCCGCAACACGATCAAGGACATTGGCTTCGATTCCGCGGACAAGGGCCTGGACTATGAGTCGTGCAATGTGCTGGTTGCGATTGAGCAGCAGTCGCCGGACATCTGCCAGGGTCTGGGCAACTTCGATAGCGAGGATCTCGGCGCTGGCGACCAGGGCATGATGTTTGGCTACGCGACGGACGAGACGGAGACGCTGATGCCGCTGACGTACGAGCTGGCCCGCGGCCTTGCGAAGAAGTACAGCGAGCTTCGCCGCGACGGCAGCCTGGAGTGGGCTCGCCCGGACGCGAAGACGCAGGTGACGGTGGAGTACGACTACGACACGCGCGAGGGCAAGCAGGTGCTGACGCCGAAGCGCGTGGCGGTGGTGCTGATCTCTGCGCAGCACGACGAGCACGTGACGAACGATAAGATCAGCGTGGATCTGATGGAGAAGGTGATCAAAGCTGTGATCCCCGCGAACATGCTGGACGCGGAGACGAAGTACTGGCTGAACCCGTCTGGCCGCTTCGTGCGCGGTGGGCCGCATGGCGACGCCGGTCTGACTGGCCGCAAGATCATCGTAGACACGTACGGCGGCTGGGGCGCGCACGGCGGTGGCGCCTTCTCCGGCAAGGACCCTTCGAAGGTGGACCGCTCCGCCGCGTACGCCGCGCGCTGGATCGCGAAGTCGATCGTTGCGGGCGGCCTGGCGCGCCGCTGCCTTGTGCAGCTCGCGTACGCCATCGGTGTAGCGGAGCCGCTGAGCATGCACGTGGAGACGTACGGCACCGGCAAGTACGATGACGCGAAGCTGCTGGAGATCGTGAAGCAGAACTTCAAGCTGCGCCCGTACGACATCATCCAGGAGCTGAACCTGCGCCGCCCCATCTACTACGAAACGTCGCGCTTCGGCCACTTCGGCCGTAAGGACGAGTTGGGCACGGGCGGGTTCACTTGGGAGGTGCCCAAGAAGATGGTCGAGTAAGCGAAGTGCTTGCACAGGGGCGCGTTTCCGTGCAGGCGTACCGAGTGCGACGCACACCCCCTTCTATCCCGCTGAACGGCTCAGCTCCCTTCTCATCGACTGCGAGGTGTGCCGCTACTCATGCAACCTCACTTCCCGGCATAGTGCAGCGCTATAAGGAGCTGCTGCCACGGCGTCACATCTCCCATCATCATTCATTCCCCCACCCCCTTTCGGGCCTTTCCCTCTGTGTGCTTTTCTCCGCGCTGATCATGTTGGGTAACAGACGTGTGATGCGTTTTTGTTTTCTCTTCTACGTCCACTTGTTAATCTGGTTTCAGCGTTTGTGTGTCTGCGCGTTTGTGCACTCTTTCTGTTTTCATCTCCCGTGTTTCCGCCTTCCCTCTCCCTCTTTTTTTCTTGCGTGTTTCCGTTAAAATAGCCCGACCGACGATGTGAAGAGCCCCTACACCACATTGTGGAATGCCGCGGCTTGATGCGACTGCGGGGGAAAGATGGCACCTATGCCGAGTGCAGGGCCTCAGAGGGCCCTGCCCTGAGGCTGGCCAACCTCCTCCCTGAGTCCATTCGGCATGCACCTGGACCGCCCTCTGTTACCCGCGCGACGGACGCCACCGCTTTCGCCCTCGAGCCGGACCCTGGACGCAGCCCGCATTGGATAATCGAGGCGTGCAGCTCAGCCAGGCCCGAGTGGCGCCAACCGCGCGGCACGTACCCGAAGAGGGGACGAGGCGGGAGAGGAGGGGCCCGCTAGACGCATGTCCCGATTCGACGGCATGACGGTTGCTCCTAGACGGCCAGGACGTCGCCGCAGCGCGGCAGTGGGTGCGTGGGCTGCAACTGTGCATGCGTGTGCCTTTGCTGGCTTGCGCGTGGTTTAATGGCACGTTGTAGCGTAGAGGCGTGAAATGACTGATGCGTTTCTCTCTAAGTGCGTGTCAGGTGCTCTCGATGCTCTCAGTGCTCTCAGTGAATGGCGCGCTGTCGACGGGGGGGGTGCCGTCAAACATACTTTACGGTGGTCATAGGCCCTCAGGTAAAAGCGACGCTCTTGTTTTGTGTTTTTTTTTTTGAGGATGTTGGTTTGCTTAGAAGCGCGCTGTGTACTTGATGCAGTGTTAGGCCTCCAACTCTGTAGTGCTTTCTCAACTTTAGTCTGAATATGGCTTGCGCACATGACGGTGGGTGCGCTAATGAGATATGCTAAGAGGAACGAAACCTAGAGCTACCGGAAAGGAATGGCTTACGGCCCAAAGAGGGTCTGTACAATAATTCTTTGCTGGCTGACGGGAATGCTGGTGGACATCTTTCCTGTGGGGCGCGCACTTCAGTGGAATCGCACGGCGCTGTATCGTCGCCAACGCGCAAGATAGTGGAAGCAGGGTGGCACTCTATACTTTGGTCTTTGTCTCTCCTTCTTGTAACCAAGTCGATGCTGAGGGCAGGGAACGTGCGACGTCTTGTTACCCATTCTGCAACCTCTTTCGCTCTCCCTTGTTGAGTTTTGCACGTCGTGCTTCGCTGTTGTGGGTCAGTTTCTTTCCGACGGGGCTTTTGCAGCCGCACTTGGCCCCACCGAGTTGTCTCTCCTCACTCGGAGTGCTTCAGCGGCGCAAAGGTCGACCATGAAAGCTGCGCGTCTTCTTTTTCAGTCCGACCGGCGTACGCGTCACCACATGATGATCGATGGTGAAATCAACCCAAGGGAGTGGTTGAACTGGCACCCGAAGGAGTACCAGCCGTGGTACTTTGATCGCCATAAGTTCCTCTACGAGCAGGGCCAGTATGCCGCCTATAATCACCTGCTGTGCCATCAAGCCTATCTCAAAGACATTGAGCATCTCACGCGATATCCTGAACCGCTCACGTTCATCATCGACTGCCGTATGTCGCCTGCAAAAATGCATCGCTGGATACCGAACAGCATGTGGCTCCCGCGCGATGAGGTCGAGTACGCCCTGCAGCTCACGAATGACGAGTTCCAGGAAATGTACGGCTTCGCAAAGCCCGCCAAGGATGACGACGTCATACTGATCTCGCACAACGGTCTGGCCTCTGAGCAGGCCGGCTGGGAGTGGCGCAAGCAGTACTACCAACACGTGTACAACTACCGCGGCGGCACGAATGAGCTCTTCGGGGAGGACTACCAGGACTTTATCCTTAAGGATCGGTTAGATCCCTGGAAGGGGCCGTACCCACAAAAGAGCATTTTTGTAGATAAGTGGAGCAAGCGCAAGGTGCTGACGCGCACTGGACCGTTTGACCGCCAGTACGAGATGCAGGATTTTGCTTTGCCCGACTTGGAGCTGGAGAGGCCGCGACACTCAGAGGATGGCCCGCGCCAGAACATGCCGTACGGTCTACAATAATGCCGAACTTAGCTCGATGTTGCGCCGGTTTAGAGAAGCACGGCTGCATATCGAGGGCTTGAGAAGGCCATATAGGAAGATGCTTCCAGGCTGACCATGGCCTTCTGCTTTGTACTGCCACTCCTGCTCTCGGACGCACGATCCGCTTTCCTAACACCTGTGATGCTGATTCTCTTTACAGACTTTCGGCTGTGAAGGCACGCGTGTCTCTCCAACGGTGCGTGTGCGATTGATATAGGCTCTACTTCTTTTTCGGGGCAATGTGGCATTATACCACGTGCAAGCCAGCAAAGGCACACGCATGCACAGTTGCAGCCCACGCACCCACTGCCGCGCTGCGGCGACGTCCTGGCCGTCTAGGAGCAACCGTCATGTCGTTGAATCGGGACATGCGTCTAGCGGGCCCCTCCTCTCCCGCCTCGTCCCCTCTTCGGGTACGTGCCGCGCGGTCGGCGCCTCATCCGCCCGCACGGTGGGATGGAGGAGATGCCGCATGCTGCGCGCGCATGCGCTGTGGGCATAATCGGCATGTACTACGGGGCTCCTCTCTCGCTCATCACTCGCGCTCCCTCCCTCTCTCTTGCTGCACCGAAAGACTGAACGCCGTGCAGACCAAGCGCCTTCCAGGCCTGCAGGGGAGAAGTGAGTCTCCTGCAGCGTACACACTTGCAGCGAGGACTCGTCGAGGAGACGGGACAACCAACGCCGTGTGGCGTCGTCCAGCCCACTGCGATTCCGGTGCATGCAGAGCGGGCCGTTGCCGCGATCACGCTCCACACCACCGCAACGCAGCAAAGGCAGCAAAGGCAGAAAAGCGGTGGGCGCCTGCGCGCATATGTGGTGAGCCGTCGGTGCGACTCGTCGTGAGCTGGTCCAAGCGCGATCATGGCCGCACGTCTCCTCGGCACCGCGCCAGCCAAGCGCTGTCCGCCGACGCCAAGAGGCCGCAGCCGTGCCCGGCGGCCGGGCTGCAGGCTCTTGGCCTCCCCACACAGAGCCTGGGTTCCACACCCTGATAACGCGGTTGGGTAGCGAGTCTCATGAGTTTTTTGTTTTCCCCATAAAGAAAGGCCATATTTAAGTTGATCGACTTGCCACCTGTTCTGGGTGTGTATATCGTCTTTTGCGAGGCGGGCGTGTTGCTGATTATCTGGCGACTCTCAGTGAGCGGGCGCCGGAGGGTGTACATGAAAGGTTACGTGCACTCCTTCATTTCAATCGCGCAGGTCGGTGCATATGCGTAATGCTTTCCAGGCAATGAGATCTCTCGCTGTTCCTCATGACAACACCACAGTACGCACGTTGGAGCGTTGGTGGTCTCTCCTTTTTTCCGGATCCCTGTCTCTCTTCTGCCGTCGTGGCACGGATACACGCTGCGCTGTGTGCGTGTGGCGGCCGAAACGGGTGCGTGACGGCACGAGTTCCACTAACGTGACGTACACAAACTCGAAGGCGTGCAGCAGCCAAAGAGGCACTCACGTAAGTTGCGAGCGAGTACAAAGAGAAGCACTGCGGCTTCCGCGCACGGTACGTCTCTCATGAAAACACTATGGATGCGCCGAGCTGCTGTGGTGCCCCGCTCTTCTGTGTTCTCGCACACTATCTACGATGGTGCATGCTTCGTGCACGCTGGCGAGAGTGTAGAGAAGCGTCCCAGTCGGCGCCGCTATGCCGCCTTCAACACGCGCGGGCGTGCCTCGCAGGCGAAGGAGCTAGTGGACATGATGAAGAAAAAGTCAGCGCAAGATGCGAAGGCGTTTTACGAAGCCCTGCAGCCGCGTGACCGGCTGGACATCCTGCGGCTGCTCTACGAAAGGCGAAAGAAACGACAGAGCGACCAGGCCTCGTCTAAGCTGACTAAATACTACAGCGTGCCATTCGAAAAGAAGTACTTCTTCCGCGAGGAGGATGTTGAGGAGAAGAGCACGCTGGGCAGGGGTCCTGGTGGGCAGGCCACGAACAGGCGAATGCAGACCGCTATTGTCAAACACGTACCGTCAGGCCTCATCGTGAAGTTCAGCCGCTTTCCTTCGCTGTGGCTGAACCGCCGAGCCGCTCGTGAGCTTCTAAACCTGCGACTGGAGGAGCACCTTCTGGGACCGGCCTCACGAATAGTCAAGGCCCGCGTGGCACGGGAGCGGCGCCGGCGACGGCGGCAGCGCACAATGGCGTACCTGAGCGAGAAGGGGGCACGGCTGCAGGCGAGGGATTCGCGGCGGTGCCATTGGCTTGCCTTCCTGACGGGCGAGTCTCCGCTGCCTAGCGCGGCTGTCTCTCAGATGGCACTGAAGGAGGATGCCGCCGCCGTACCAGTTACGACGGCAGTCCTCTTCGGGTCAGAGTGCCACACATGGTGGCCCAAGTTGCGAGCTGCCACCGAGAGTGCGGCCGCTGCTGCTCACGACAGCACTGGTGATGATTGTGTGCCGCTGCTCCTGCAGTATCTCTTCCCTGTCGTGTACGCGGACAGCGGCCGCGCAGAGCGAGAGGAGATGGAGGCATGCAAGTCGAACAAGGCGGTGCACACGAATGTGAGACGAGCGCTGACGTGCTTCTGTGAACTCTTCGGTCTTCGGCTGCGGCACATCCCGGCGTCGGTGCCGCCTGAGGCATCGCGAGTAGTCCTTGAAAAGGATGGGCTGAATTGGGTGGAGTACAGGTCACGGATGATAGCGAACGGCTCCCTGACTCGGTTGGCTCGCACATGTTGGCCACGCGTGTACATGAGTGTCCGCGAACTCGGCATGACACCAGAGGCGCGCGCCATCATCGTCTTTTTCAAGAAAGAGGCGAGCACTGCCGAAGGGTCAGCAGGGGGGGCGTGGGCAGCGGAGGCGCTGCAGTGTTTTTCAGAGGCCATTCCGCGAAGAAAACCTTCGGAGACTGTGCAGCTGTCCAGCGCACCCTCATCTCCGGGGACGTGAGCGGGCTCGCTCACCCTCTCTTTTCCCTCGCTCTGTGTTGCCCTCGTCCTTGGAGCTCCTCTTAGTGATCGCAGCCCCCCCCCCCCAGTGGCAATGTGTGTGGGCTGAGCACGGCGCTTCCTCCGCGCATGTGAGCGGGGTGCACTCTTCTTCGGGCACCCCTGCTGTTGCACCGCAGGTAAACGAACTCCACGCCCGCAAGCACCCAATCGCACCTCTCCCCATCCTTTATCCCCTGCTGAAACGCTTTGACCCGCTGGCGGCGGCTCAGTGCAGTACGCGCCCCCTGTCTGCCTGTATGACAGTACTGACAAGACTGCTGAGACAGTGTGTAATTAAAAAAAAAACAGAAAAGGGGGAGATGATGTAAGCTGCTCGAGGAGAAGGCGAGTGATCCTTTCGAGGTTTCATCGGCTGACCTCTGGCGCTGCGCACGTTTGGGGGTTTGCTGAGGCACACTCATGCTTGATTTCATGTATCTGTCTCAGCTCGCACGCAGCTCACATTCTCTTTCGAATATCCCTGTGGTCACTGTCTGCGCGTAGCTAGGCGATCAGGTATGGCTGCCGCGGAAAGTGCTGCCGGCTGACCTGAAGGTTGAGCCTACTGGAAGAAGAGCCTCCCCAAAGGAAAAGGCGTGTGCGCTCTCGCTGCCACACTTCTGTGCCTAACTCTCGTTTTTTTTTTTCGTGGTCTTGTCGCGCCCTCTGCGCGAGTTTCCCTGCGCATCAGCGTGCCCATACATACCAACGCACACATGCGCATACATACTTAGATTGATCCAATCATACCTCAAGTCATCAACCTCGTAGAAAGGAGCGTGAATTGCGTGTACCGATCGGAAGGGCACCGTTTTATCTCCTCCCCGCACGTACACCTCGATCATCTCTGCCAAGCACGGTCGTGATCTGCGTTTCCTGAAACTCCCCTGCGTGTGTGTATTCTGCGCCTTCCTCTCCGCCGCTTCGCAGTGCTTTGTTCACCTCAGCCGAGGTTTCTTCGCGTCTCTCGCTTCCTTTTCCTGCCCTTCGCTTTTGCACGGTCGCAGAGGTACAGGGAGCACTGCCGCCTGCCGAATCGCTTTTGATCCCCTGGTTCACTCCTGCGCCATGGCAGCGTTTAGTCGTCTCCTCGGCGTTCAGCTGCCGTATGTGGTGGAAGTGGTCATTTTCCTGGCTCTCGCCTACGCCACGGCGTACGTGCTCACCAGCATTATGTTCGCGCGCATTCACAAATTCAAGATGGCTGGTCCGCTGACGGCGATTCCTGTTCTCGGTGGGGTTGTAACTATGATAAGGGACCCTTACAGTTTTTGGGAGCGACAGCGCCAATACGAGCCGCACGGCTACAGCTGGATGGCCATCCTCACGCAGTTTGTCGTCTTCGTGACGCGTGCGGACCTGTGCCACAAGATCTTCACCACCAACGGCGAGGACACTCTTACCCTCCAGTTGCACCCCAACGGCAAGTTGATTCTCGGCGACAACAACATTGCCTTCCAGAGCGGCCCCGGTCACAAGGCGTTGCGCTCCAGCTTTATGAATCTCTTCACCACCAAGGCCCTTTCCTTGTACCTGCCGATTCAAGAGCGCATCATTCACGAGCACATGAGTCGCTGGGTGAGGGACTACCCATGGGGCGGCAAGCCAGAAGAGATGCGCCTGCACATCCGCGAGCTGAACTGCGAGACCTCGCAGACAGTGTTCCTTGGCGAGCACCTGCACAACCGCACTGAGTTCACTCACAACTACAACATCATCACCCGAGGCTTCCTCTCTGCCCCGCTGTACCTGCCTGGCACCCCGCTGTACAAGGCGGTGCAGGCCCGCAAGCTGACTATGGTGGAGCTTCAGGCTGCGGTGCGCCGCAGCAAGGCCCGCATGGCGAAGCCGGACGCTGAGCCGCACTGCCTGCTCGACTTCTGGACGGCGACGGTGCTGGAGAAGATCAAGGAGGCGGAGGAAGAGGGTGGCGACGCGCCGGCGTACTCGTCGGACCACGCCATGGCGGACACGATACTCGACTTCCTCTTCGCTTCACAGGATGCATCGACTGCCAGCCTGACGATGATCACAGCGACGATGGCCGACCACCCGGAGATTCTGGAGCGTGTCCGCAAGGAGCAGGCTCGCCTGCGCCCCAACAACGAGCCGCTCACGTATGAACTGGTGCAGGAGATGACGTTTACGCGCCAGTGCGTGATGGAGCAGCTCCGCCTCTTTCCCCCGGCGCCGATGGTGCCCATGAAGGTCCACAGCGACTTCCAGCTGGACGAGAAGACGGTCGTGCCGAAGGGTAGCATGATCATTCCGTCTCTGGTGGCGTGCTGTCGAGAGGGCTTCACGAACCCCGACACGTACGACCCTGATCGCATGGGCCCTGAGCGCCAGGAGGACCGCAAGTTCGCGAAGCAGTTCATCCCATTCGGCGTTGGTCCGCACCGCTGTGTCGGCTATAACTACGCCATCAACCACCTCACCGTGTACCTCGCACTCATCGCGCACCACGTCCGGTGGCAGCGCACGCGCACTCCTGACTCCGACAAGATTCTGTACCTACCCACCCTGTACCCCCACGATTGTCTACAGACATGGCGCTACCGTGAAGGGATGGAACCCAAGGCTGAGAAGGTGTAGATCGAGGAGGGAGAAACGCAGGTGGGCCGCGCATAACACGCGTCTTTTGCCACCTCATCGTGCTCACAGCGTGCGCGTGAGCGCGTGCATTAACTGATGGCTGGAAGAGGCGAGAGCGCGACGAGGTTGTAGCCGCTGTGCTGCTTGCCCTCTATTTCACGCTTCACCCTCCACACGCGTCTATGTCTCCGCACTGACATCAGAAGGGGCTGAAATAAAAATTTCAAGACACGATTGCGGGGGGAGGGGCGACGGTGGAAACGATAGAGAGCAAGTAAAAAAAAAATCAAACAAGCCGAAAAGCCGGTCAGTCACCTCTGCGAGGACGTGGAAGTAGAAAGTGAGTACTTTCAGATTTCTTGTTCTCCAAGCATCAAAACAGAGAGGGCCGGAAGGCGAAGAAAAGATCCGCTAGAGGGTTTACGTGCGTAGGAGTAGGGGGTTGTCGTATCCGCGATTCATAGTCTGAAGGGGGCGGGGTTCTGTGCAGCCACTTCCCTGCGTCGCTATGCAGTGTCTGTGGAGCCACGTATCTATCGCTCTTGCGTGTCCAGCGAGTCGACGTGGCCTCTCGCTCTTCGTTGTTTTCGTTTCTCTCTGCAGCGACCCCTCCCTCATTCACGCCTCGTCTTCTCTTTCTCGCCTTATTAGTCATACAGTGTATGGTCTATCTCTTATTGGCTTACGACTCTTGTGTCGACACAAAGTTTCTTCATTCATTTTATTGCGTTGCTTTTGTTAGCGTCGCGGTGTTCCCTCCATCGCTCCTCCTTGCTGCGTCTCTCCGCCTCTTTCCCCTTCAGTAATCCCCGCCGTTTTTTTTTGTTGTTTCCATCGTTCTTTTACCATCCGATTTTCTCTCTTCGTTTTGCGCTTGCTTATTTTGCATGTCCTGTGCATTGTGATGTTTCTGCTGACGTCAGCGTAGGGAGCGTGTATGACGATTTTACGTGTGTCTCTACATTTTGTTTTCCCCGCTTGCCGTTGCATCTCGGACGTCGTTGCCGCCTTCGCCGCTGTCGCGCACGCACCCCCCCCCTCCGGACGACTCGCTGTTTTCGCGCGAGTCACGTGTGCCGCGTGAACACGGCCCAGTGAGGCAACGTCAAGGTAGAAGAATGTTTAGTCGAAAATAAGAACGCAGATGCAGAGGAATGCAGGAAGGAAAACTAAAGTTGACGCAGGCGGTAGCGAATTCGCTTTTAGAATTTTACTATGTGACGCGAAGGCATGTAGTATCTGGCCCCAGAGGGAAAAGCAAGAGAAGCACGAAAATGGAAGGAGAAGCGTAGGATGCGCTAGCGACTTCTACCAGTGATGGAGGGAAAAGGGAGTCAGTGGCCTCAGCGCTGTGGAAAACCCATCTGGTGCGCTCGTCTTTCGCCGATGTGGCACGCGGTCTCGGGCGACGTGGCCTACTTCCCCATTCTCACGGATATCCACCGCCGCAGCGCCCTTTGTGTGGCTTGTGGGTCCCTGGTGCTTATCTGCTCGCGGTCGCTCCTGACGTCTCAGGCAAAAGAGGCCGTGGGGGTCAGAAAGGGACGCACTATGATGTGTCCGGCAACAGGCACCATGATGACCCGACGTCTCTCTGAGTATCGTTACGCCGCCCCTTGATCGGTGCCGCTAGGAAAGCGGGTGGGGAAGGGGGAGTTCTTTGGCGCCATCGTGGGCGAGCTGACGTCTTCAGTTAGGATGATCGCGTGCCCTCTTGGCCCTTATCGGCTTCATAGTTGCATGCGCTTCATACCTGTCATGCCTTCTCACCACGCACATGCGAACTTTCTTGTTCTCCACCGCTGCCCACTCTCCGTTCCCGCTTCGTTTTCTCTCAATCCTCTACCTCGAATAATACACACTCGAGCAACGCCTACTGGCCAAAGAGGGGCTTCGCTTGGGAAGAACAGATTGCCACTGGCTTGTGCCCTGTTCACGACGCATCTGAACACGCGCGCACTAACGCACGCATTTGCAGGTCAGCGGATACCCCTCTTAGTGTAGTCCGGCACAATGGCGGAACAGGAAGACTTGGCCGCCGTCTCGCCGGCAGAGACGATGGATTCTCAGCTGTACTACGTGCGGTATTACTCCGGGCATACTGGCCGCTACGGCAACGAGTTCCTTGAGTTCGAGATATCAGAGACTGGATCACTGAAATACGTCAACAACAGCAACTATAGAAACGACTTCATCATCAAGAAGCAAGCACGCGTCTCTCCAGCGGTGCTCGAGGAGGTGAAGAAGCTCATTGTGCAGTACTCGGTCTGCGAGAGTGACGACGAGCGGTGGCCAGCTCCGGATCGCAATGGGCGGCAGGAGCTGGAGATTCACCTCGGCAACACCCATATATCGCTCTTGACGAACAAGTTGACGTCGATGGCCGAGATTCCGAAGAGTTCGGAGACCGACAGCCTGGTGAGGTTCTACAGCTTTGTGCGGGATGTGAAGGCGCTCATCTTCGCGCTGGTCTCCATTCACTTTAAAATTAAGCCGATCTGAGGTGCCCGTGCGCTATGATGTCTCTTCGGGAGCGAGAGGTTGCCCATGTAGAGCTGAGTGCGCACGACGGAGAACGCACCATTGATGAAGATGGCTACGTAACAAGGAGAATGCCGAAAATGAAGAAAAAAGTGCAGTGCGGCTAACGTGAACTGCCATCCCCGTCTGCACGTCCTTTCTCCTGCCTCCGCTGTAAAGTTCATTTGTCTGCGTGCACCAGCAAGTCTGTGCTGATGCACAAGGACGGCCAAGAAGGGGCGTGCTAGCGGGCAATGAGGCTGATGAGGGCGCACTCCAGCACAGCGTAGAGTGAGAAAGCGTAGTGACGAGAGAGCCCTTGGCAGTCCAACGGAGATCAGCGTTCTCATGCGAATGCGTTTTTGTTGCTGTGTCTTGCCACGTCTGGGAGCTCCTTTCCCTTTCCCTCCTCTTCGCTGCTTGTATCGCGCCCTCTGCCCTTCCCGTGAGCCGCAACGCGACGGCATGCACATGTGTCGCATTCTCGTACTCCTTTGTGGCTCCACGCCCTCCTCGCTGTCTCTCTCTCTCACCAACCCGCGTCAACGCGTCGCGGCCATCGCAGCGAATCACCATCCAGCAGCGCCTTTACCCATCTCTGCATAGAAAAACAAGAAGCGTACGAAGTACCCCCCACACTCGCCCCCACCCGTTCACAAACACGCACGCACACGCCAACACCGTTGTACGACGCCTATCATCCTCGTCGAACCGTCAAGCACAAACAGGAGCGACGCGCACGGAAGAGCACAAAAAAGCGCAAAGTGGGAAGCAATACGAAAACGTGACACGCTGTTTTGGATCCTTGGCTTTGGCACTTTTTTCCCCATTCGTGCGCGATAACACGGGGTTTCGCTCTCGCTTGCACGGTCAGGACGGAATCACAAGCACGCATGCACACCGGTCGTGAGCTGCCCCTTCCCGCCTCTTCTGCTGTTTTGCTCCGCTCTCGTTGATTTCGCCATTGAGCCCAAATACCCGTCTGCGAACTCTCCCGTTCGTGGTGCATATCCGCAGAACAAGCATCCACATCAGAGCCATGACCTTCTCCGTCAAGGGCGGCAGCTACTCGTCGTCGCACCCCAGCCCCGCGATGCACCCCTACGTCTCACCGTCCTTGCTGCCGCAGTCTCACGGGCAGCAGGCGCCGCCATCTTTCTCCTTGGGGGACGAGCAGTATGTCGGGGTACCGAAGCGTGTCGGCGTCGACCCTACCAAGTACAAGACTACCATCTGCCGCAACTGGGAGCAGACAGGGACATGCACATTCCGCGGCTGCACTTTCGCCCACGGCGTCGAGGAGCTCCGCGCGCCTTTTCGGCCCGACGGGCACACGCCGGTGCTGCGCCCGCAGCACATCTCTCCCGGCAGTACACCTCCTCTGCGTGCCTCGCAGCCGCCACCGCCGCCGCCGCCGCCATCTTCAGGCCACTATACGCTCGAGCAGTTACTTGACATGCTGTACAAGGAGGTCCTTCATCAGCGCGAGCTCGTGACGGTGCACGTCGAAGCCAACACCACGCTTGAGGGCATGCTGCGCCGAGAGCAAGCCCAGCACGATCTTTCTAAGAAGCAGCTGGAAGAGAAGACTCAGCAGTGCGAGTTGCTCGCTAGAGAACTCTTTGCCCGAAATCAGCAACTGCGTAAGGCGGCTGACAGCTCTCCGGAGATCAAGGGGCTGCTCGATCAGTGGGAGACGCAGCTGGCAAGCTTCTCGGAGGCGGATGCGAAGAAGGATGACGTGTTTTACACCGCCACCGCCACATCCTCAACGGATGATGGCGGGGATTCTGGAAAGGAATACGAAAGCGCGCGTATTGAGGAGCTCCTACGTGCTCTGCAGCGGTAAGCGCGGCGCCGCTCTCTTCTGCCCCCGCTCGCCTCCGTGCTCGAGAGAGCCATGACGCACGCGTCAAGGCGGGGAAGGAGCGAGAAGGAGAGAAGCGGGGAGATGGCAGACGAACGGCTGCTAACCTCCAGTCCCACCTCCAAACGAGACGCGTGAAATGCGCTGATGAGGCAAATGACACATTATCTGTTTTATCGGTCTCGTTGGCAGAGCGAGCGAGGGCGGTGTTCGTTACCACCAGCGAGCGTTGTTCATATCCCGCCCGCATGTATGGATGCTCCTGAGTAGACTTCACATTTTCTTTTTGTCGGTATCACGACTTTTGTGTTCTCGCGTTCTTGTTGATGTGACACAAAGCAAAGACTGATGGAGGGGAGGGGTGGGGCACTGTCGATGGAGGCGCTGAGGGCGGACCATTTGTCGCGAGGTGAATGAGGCATGAAGGCGGAGGGGCGGGGATGGGGCCGATGCTTCTTCCTGCAGGAAAGACAGCCTTTTTTTTGCGAATACGGTGGTGTGGATCTGTACGGTTAACACATTGACCAGTAGTGATGAGCTCTCGCTTCGTAGCGTTGCTGCTCCGCCCCCTCTTCCTCCCCTCTGTCTCAGTTTGTTTTTCGGCTTTCTTTTTTCCGTCTACCGTTTGCCGATTTTGCGGGCGACTCTCTTGGCGCGTCTCTCTGACCGGCTCTTTCACGCGCACCCTGCCACCTTTCACATCCTCACAAGCGCTTCACCTAGCATCCCTGGCACGAACACAAACACAACTGTCATTCCACGCGCGGCTGCTTCTATCGTCGTGCACTTGAATAGATAACGCTGCTTTCTATCTCCTCTTACTGGTCGCGTTTTTTCCGCTCGCCTTGCCAATCTTCTTTTTCTGTTTCTCTCTTCGACGTTTGTGTTTGTGCTTGTGTGTGCGGGCGTGTGAGTGTGCTGCTGCAGTTTTACGTGACCCTTTGCCCCGCACTCCTGGAGAGACTCATGCGCGTATGCGCCGCTGAGTCCACGCGATGGTGTTGTAGGGTCTGCCCGTGCATGTACTTCTGTTGTTGTACCGAGCCCTGCGAGGAGGGCTTGAGAAGACTTACCGGATCTGCAGGTAGGCGTATGTGTATGCGTGCATCGACCACTGTCTATTTTTACGCCGCTCGCCATGACGTCCTCTTCTAGTAGCCGTGAGGAGTGGTGTGGCGGTATGAAGAGAGCAGGCGCACACACGCGCGCTCACAAGCGTGCGCGCGTGTTTGTGCGTCTTTTTGTTGTGAGTCAAGTAAAAAGACACAAAAAAGAACGGCGAAACAAAGGCGAAAACGGAACATAGAAAAGGGCGATCTTTCGATTTCCAACTCGTTTTGGAGCTCGTGGTGGCGTTACACCTCCGCGGCCGCCGGCCGCGCGCGCAGAGAAGTGGACCATGCGCGGCATGTGCGACAGCCAGTTCACTTTTCAGCAGCGCGGTCCCATCAGCTCTGGCGTGAGGGCACTCTACCTTTCCCAATGACTCTGCTTCTCTTGTGTGCTCGTCTTCTCCAACCCTCCCTTTTCGAGCAAACACTCCTCTCCACTGTTGCCGCTTTTTCACGCGCGCTCTTCTCTCTACCGCGTCGTCGGCGCTACGCACTTCAGCTGTTTACTTTTTTCTCCACTGAACCCCTTCCCTCCCTCTTTTCCTCTCTTCCTTTCTTCACTCAGCTCAAACCCACACCCACACAAAACACGCACACCACAACCAAGTGCCGAGAGTACCGAGAGTGTTCGCGCTGCTCGCTAACGTGCATGTGTGCATTACCGAGCCGTTCGCACCGCTACTCCACCGTCTGTCCAGCTACCCATTTAAAGGGGAGTACCCATCTTTTATTTCACGGAAAGGTGTGTGCACCGTAGCCGTCTTGCTCTCTCTCTCTCTTCGCTGCTCTTGTCGATTTATCCTTAGACCCTCGTGCCTTCCCAAACACATCTGTTGTTCGCCCTTTGCCTGAGTGTTTATCCATTCTTCGTGTGCTCTCTTTCATTGGCTTCTCTTTCCTTCGATCTTTCTCTTGTGTAGAATCGTATCCCACGTTGCCGTCCACTCCCTTTCGACGCACTCTTGCCTGTGCCGTCGCTGTCCGCAATACGGCCGCCCCGGCTTCTCCTCCAGCTCACTTTCCTTTTCTCTCTCTCCCTTTTTGCTCTACTGTTTGGCGTTTCATCTGTGCCCTTTACGAGCGTTATCAGCTCCTTAACCAAGCACTATAACGCTTGCCGGTTTGTGCCTGCTTCTTCTCCTCCCCGCCTCACATTTCGAATTTGCTTGCCCATCGCACAGCTGGCTACTCGCTTATTTTCTTTTTTTCCCTACTCGATTTCTGCTTCTCAGCCGGGCATTTTGGCTGCTTTCTCACAGCAATCGTGGCACCAACAACGCCCAGACGCACACGGACGCGGTCGTGAGCATTCGGAAATGGGGAAATCAAAGAAGCACGGGAAACCAGTAAAAGGCGCCTCGAAGAAGGGAAGCAAGCATGACAAGAGCAAGCGCAAGGCCAAGTTCATAGACCCCACGAGCAGCGTAAGTCGCGATGTTCGCGAAACCGTGGCGGCCCTCGTTCAGGAAATCGAGCGCGAGGAGCCGGTGGCGGAGGAGAAGCTGCAGCCTCTTAAAAAAGGGAAGAAGTGCCAGGAGATCGCAGAAAAAGAGGGCATCCTCGTCAAAACCGGCATGACGAAGGAGCAGGCGCACACGATCGCTAACCGACTCAAACAGCAGCAGAGCACGACGCACCGCAGCGACGGCGAGGGCGACGTGGGGAGCGACGGCGGCGGCGACGGCGACGGCGGCGGCACCGAGGAAGACTACAGTGACACGGCCAACGAGCCCTCCCGGGAGTACCGCAAGGGAGGCTACCACCACGTTGTCATTGGTGAAGTCTATAACGATCGCTACCGCGTCGTCAAGAAGCTGGGCTGGGGCTACTTCTCTACTGTGTGGCTAGTGTGGGACTATCAGAAGGAGCGCTACCAGGCCATGAAGATTCAGAAATCGGCGGCCAGCTACAGCGAGGCCGCCTACGACGAGATCAAGCTGCTCTCGGAGATCATGGAGGCAGACCCGCACAAGAACCGTTGCTGTGCCCGCTTGAATGACTACTTCAAACACACTGGGCCGAATGGCACACACGTGTGCATGCTCTTTGACGTTTACGGCGAGAACTTGCTTTCCCTGATGGAGCGCTACGAGTACCGCGGCATCCCGCTACCAATTGTGAAGTGCATTGCGCGGCAGGTGCTTATAGGCCTCGACCACATCAACTCTATCGACATCATCCACACAGACCTCAAGCCAGAGAATGTACTCTTATCGACCCCGAAGCATTCTATAATATCGCTGATGAAGCATTTCCACCCGCCTCCGTTGCATCAGCGCCCAAAGCTGACGGAGCGCGACCCCAAGACCATGACCAAATCACAGCGAAGACGCTACTACAAGAAGCTGGCGAAGGAGGAGCGAAAGACGCTCCTGGGCGAGGACGATGGCGACCACAAATCTAGAGGCGACGAACACGGCAGTAACGAGAACGGAGACGCAGATTCGGAAGGAAGCAAGACCGACCCGGAGTGGGAGGTCGAGCGCTTTCATCATGTCATCCTGGCCGACTTTGGTAATAGCTGCTGGACACACAAACAGTTCACGGACGAGGTGCAGACACGACAGTATCGCTGCCCCGAGGTTATCCTAGGCGAGCCATATTCGACGCCAATCGACATTTGGTCTTGCGCCTGCATGATTTTTGAGCTCATCACCGGCCAGTTCCTCTTCGATCCCAAAAAGGGCGACGACTACTCGCGTGATGAGGATCATCTGGCTCTAATGAGCGAGCTCCTGGGCGACTTGCCGGAGAGCATGCGACTGGGCGACGGCAAGTACCGCAGCTACTACTACAACTCGAAAGGGGACTTGCGCAACATCAAAGATCTACAGTACTGGGTCCTGGAGGACGTGCTCCATCAGCGGCACAAGTTTACCAAGAAAAAGGCTAAGGAGATCGCCGACTTCCTGCTCCCTATGCTAGAGTACGCGCCCGACACCCGCGCTACCCCTGCCGCAATGCTGCGTGACCACGACGCGTTCTTCGATATCCAGGACGACGACTATGCGCCGCTGTGCTTCGTTGATGAGGACAGCGGCGACGAGGAAGGCTCTGCTTCGGACGAGGAGGAGGAGGAGACCGACAGCGATGACTCTTCACAGTCCTACTCCTCCGCTCCTTCCAGCGAGCTGACGGCGAAGCGCTCCCGCCAGCCGGACAACGATGCCGACCGCTCCGACACCTTTCGGTACTGGGAGGAGCATCCCATTCTCAACCGCACTTACCTAGAGGAGCGAGGGTTGACTATTGCCGACATCCAGTCGGTCCTCGCCGGGAACTTCTTAGATGACGCTGCAGCCCATGAGGCTGCCGCGGAGGTGATTCGTCTGCTCTCGGAGGAGACGGACCGGCTCTCGAACGACCACGGAAGCGATGGACACGAGGCGGACAATGAGGACGGGGGCGACGGCGATAATGACGACGAGGAGGAGACCACACAGGGCTCTGAAGGACCAGAGAAGGTGGTGGTGGGCAAGGCGGCTCCGTGCGACGATGGCGTCGACGAAGACGAGGAAACCACAGATGAAGAGGAGGAGGGGAGTAGCGATGGTGCTGAGTAGAAGGTAGCGCTGTTTTAAAGGGCACAAAACAACAAACAGGATAAACGCAGCTGCCCGTGCGACGCAGAGAGGCCCATGGCTAAATATGCACACGTTTACAAAAGGGAAAGGAGACGGCAACGCCGCATCTCCGCTACTGTTCGTTTTTGCCTCCCTTTTCTCCGTTGCGGCTGCTCGCCGGCTTCGATGGGTGTCCTGCTTCGTACAATAGCCTAGTAAAACGGTGAGCATTACTCCGCGCCCGCAGTATGCGGCTGCTCAGGGCAACATGTGGAGGGCCACTGGGCTGGAGGTCAACGCATGGAAGAAGATTGCGCGATCAAAGCAGTCTTTTGCCGCAACGACGCGAGAAAAAGGGCTGTCTACTTCTCTTGAGCATCTTGGAAAACTGATACCGGCTCCCCCCTCTCTTTCCCGCGCTGTAATGCATCCGCTCTTTCCGTGCAACTCTGCTCTCCTTTTACCTGTGCTGATTATCTCTTTCCTTTTCTGTTCGTGCATTGGCGCACTTGGGACCTCATTCCTCTCGTCGTGTTTTCCCTTTTTTTTTCCTGTGCCGCTCATACACACACACACGCAAATACACGATCCCTCCTCTGACGTTTGTGTGGCCGTTTGCGCCACGCAAAACGAAACACTTGCGCTCCGTCTATTATTTTCTTTTGTTTCGACAACGCAACACGCTTGCGCTCGCCCGCTCCCTCGCGCTCCCCCTTTCCTACTGCTGTGCTGAATCTTGTGCAGGCTACCAGAATGTCCAAGAAGCAGGAAGTTAAGGCGTACGGCCCGAACGTGAAGAAGGGCGACCTCGTTTACGGCGTCGTGCACATCTACGCCTCCTTCAATGACACGTTTGTGCACGTGACGGACACGTCCGGCCGCGAAACATACGTGAAGGTCACCGGAGGTATGAAGGTGAAGGCCGATCGAGATGAGTCTTCCCCCTACGCTGCGATGATGGCCGCCCAGGACGTCGTGGCGCGTTGCAAGGAGTGCGGAATCAACGCCCTGCACGTCAAGATGCGCGCCGTCGGTGGTGTGCGCACCAAGTCCCCTGGTCCTGGCGCCCAGGCCGCCCTCCGCGCGCTCGCCCGCGCTGGGATGAAGATTGGCCGCATCGAGGATGTCACCCCGATCCCGACCGACTCCACCCGCCGCAAGGGTTCCCGCCGTGGTCGCCGCCTGTAAGGTCCTTGTGACCGCGCGTTTGGCGGACTGCTCAGCAGAGCGGGCTAACGCTGACGAAGATATGCTGGTTTCCCTGTGTTTGTGATTTGCCATCCTTTCGTGTCAAAGAGAAACAACAACAACAGCAACCCGTTTAGGCCAAGAAGCGGGCGCTCGGACTCTTTCCCTGCCTGCCCTATCCCCATGAAGCACGCCGGCTGTCGCACTGGGCACCTCATGACCCTGTTGATAGCGCTGGAGGCCTTCATTGCGTGCTGGTTGTGGGGGGGGGGTGGAAGGGGGAGAGGCGTGTTGTATTCATGTGAGGTGGTGGTGGCATTGCGCAGCGGTGGGAAAAGCAGGGTCTTTTCCGTACTCCGTGACAGAGCTGCCGTGCTCATCTTTTCCCGGTTCACTGCTTGCACTGTTGGCTGCCTCGCCTTCTCCCCTCCCCCTGCCCCCACGAAACGCGGTTACCGCGTCTCCTCCGTGGGAGAAGTGGAGTGGCACAGTTAAGGCGACTACAAGGAGTTCCCCCTACCCTGGAGGGAGACTTGCGGGCGCGGGACGCCTTGTCTACGTGAGCGTCTCTTCCCAAGTAGACGACTCCCTCGACTTTGTCCCCTCCGTCGCATTCCGCCCCTCTCCGCCCTCCTTTCGTGTACGTCTCTGCATTGTACACTTCCTTTCGCCTGCTTTCCCACGCTCGCGCGCAACAACGTGGACGCACCACATCGCTCGCTGGAGAAGAGAGAAAAGTGGTGAGTACGTGTTCCGCTCTTTCCCTTCTCCCCTCCGCTCGCGTCGCACCTCTCCGCAGCTTTACCGCTCTCTTCCCTTCCATCATCCGCGTCGTGCACCACTTCCCTCATTTTCCGTGCGGCAGTAGAAAATGTTCCGCTTCTGTGGTCGTCGCCTGGTGGCGCGTACGCTGCCCCTGCTTGCCGATTACCAAGAGATGCCGGAGGCATTCGAGTTCATGGAGCACAAGGTTGTGGATAAGGATATCCACTCCGCCTACGAGAACATGGAAACGCTGCGCCTCACCGTCACCCGCCAGGACGAGTTCCTCTTCAAGGAGGCGCCGGTGAAGTGCGTCACAATCGTGGGCGTCAACGGCGAGTGCGGTGTGTACCCCGGCCACGCGTACGAAATCACGCAGCTCACCCCCGCGCCACTGACGGTAGAGATGCCAGATGGCACGGTGAAGAAGTACTTTACGAGCGGCGGCTTCGCCCACATCAACAACGAAGGCTCCTGCGATATTAACTGCGTGGAGTGCATCCCGCTCACGGAGCTCGACGTCGATGCCGCGGAGAAGGCGCTCGCGCAGCAGCAATCGGCTTTGAATAGCGCCCATGATGACAAGGCGAGGGCGGTAATTGAGATTCGAATCGGCGTGCTCGAGTCGGTCATCCAGAGCCTCAAGCACGCGTAAGCTGTGAAGATTCTACGGCATCGTGCACCGCATCCGACCCAGTCGCAAGTGCGCTGCCACGTGGGGCACAAAAGGGGGGGAGAGTATCGATGAGACCGCGCCTGCTTTCGTCGCCGAATCACTCACACGGTACATGCTGGTGTCTTCGTTCTCTTCTCCGCGAGCACCCACTAACGAATGGTTTTCTTCACGCCCGCATCCCTTTTCTCCTCCTCATCCGAGCGGTGCCTTGGGGCCGGCACGCGGCACACATTTCGGCGCATTACGTTTCTTTTGAACCACGTCGCTTGCGAGGTTCTGAGAGGCGCCGCTCATTGGTGACGCCGCTGCTGCGACTGCCCACTCTCCCGCGCACGCTCACCCAGACACCCAGACACATCTTTAGTCATTATGGAGTTCTTAACTGTAGCATAGTAAGAAGAAACGTACACACAAACACAAGCAAAATTGAAGATCGGTGATGTAACAGAAAAGTCAACGCGAGGACCACGAGTAGGAGAAACCTCGTGAGTCATGCGACCAAGCGCCGGGCAATGCTGAGAATGCTGGAAGAGGGCGAGACGAGAAGCGAGACATTGCTGTATCACAGCCATGTGATATGAGTCGGCCTTTTCCACTGCACATGCGCAAGTGCACTAAAGCTAGAGCACCTCTTCACAGACGGAAAGAAAAAGGGATGCCCGAGGCAGCTGTTGACGGCAAAGACGCCCGCATATGAGTTGCAGTGGCACGGCTTTCCTCAATCATTGTGGAAGATGAACCTGGGAGATTCACTCTTAAACGTATGCTTTCACCATGCTTTACCGTACTGTCTCTTCCACACCGAACCACCTGCCTCACTCTCTCGCACATGGCGACGCCCCTTCTGCTCCTATCTCTAAATACGATTGCGTTCGCCATCGCTTTACTGCCCCTCTTCCTGTCCGCATATCCTCATGAGACTCGCCACCCAACCGCGGTATCAGGGTGTGGAACCCAGGCTCTGTGTGGGGAGGCCAAGAGCCTGCGGCCCGGCCGCCGGGCACGGCTGCGGCCTCTTGGCGTCGGCGGACAGCGCTTGGCTGGCGCGGTGCCGAGGAGACGTGCGGCCATGATCGCGCTTGGACCAGCTCACGACGAGTCGCACCGACGGCTCACCACATATGCGCGCAGGCGCCCACCGCTTTTCTGCCTTTGCTGCCTTTGCTGCGTTGCGGTGGTGTGGAGCGTGATCGCGGCAACGGCCCGCTCTGCATGCACCGGAATCGCAGTGGGCTGGACGACGCCACACGGCGTTGGTTGTCCCGTCTCCTCGACGAGTCCTCGCTGCAAGTGTGTACGCTGCAGGAGACTCACTTCTCCCCTGCAGGCCTGGAAGGCGCTTGGTCTGCACGGCGTTCAGTCTTCTCGGTGCAGCAAGAGAGAGGGAGGGAGCGCGAGTGATGAGCGAGAGAGGAGCCCCGTAGTACATGCCGATTATGCCCACAGCGCATGCGCGCGCAGCATGCGGCATCTCCTCCATCCCACCGTGCGGGCGGATGAGGCGCCGACCGCGCGGCACGTACCCGAAGAGGGGACGAGGCGGGAGAGGAGGGGCCCGCTAGACGCATGTCCCGATTCAACGACATGACGGTTGCTCCTAGACGGCCAGGACGTCGCCGCAGCGCGGCAGTGGGTGCGTGGGCTGCAACTGTGCATGCGTGTGACTTTGCGAGCTGCTGCGTTGTGGATCGAAGGTTGAGAAGGAAAGTTTCTTGTGAGAAGTGATAGAATCACGATGTGGTAGTCGGTGTTGCTGCGAAGCTTCCACTCTTTCAACCCGCATTCTTCTCCCCGCGTCACTCTTCTTCCTGGGTGACTTTCACGTTGTTGGGTTGTTGTTTCCTGCCCTTTCTTCGGGGTGTTGGGGCCGCCGCCCGGGTGCGTTTAGGAGAGTCATGCTGTTAGCCGCCCTCAGCATCACGGGTGTCCTGTGTGCTTGCTGGTCAGGAGTTCTACTTCGTGCTTGTGTGACGTATGTGGACATGGGACTCGTCGTGTGGACTGAAGCTTCTTTTTCTTTTCATTTCCTACTTCTCTGTTTACAACTTTCGGGGTGTGAATTGCCGTTCAATGAGGGTAGGTGCGCACGTGTGCAGGGTGCGGTCGAACTTCACGATCAGATTCTGCTGTTAAGTGGGTTTGCCGCATCCTGCGAGCACTCCTGCTCGTACGACTTCTCTTATACTGCGGCAGAGCGAAGACAGGGTATTTCATTAGTGTGAAGGGTTCCGCAAGCTACGCTCATGACGTCGCAGCCGATCTCTATTCACTACAAGCAGATGGAGGAGTGGCTGGAGGATCGCAAGTCCGTTTTTTCTCGAAAGCACAAGAGTGAGTACAATGCATTGTTGTCCGTAGCCCCTCGACTCGTGCAGATGGCGCAGTATGACATCCCAGCACTCGAGAAGCAGATCAAGAAGAACGAGAACGCTATCGAGGACTGTCACCGGGTCTGCGAGGAGGCGCAGCGCACACAGCTCAAGCTGGTAGAGAGGCGGCGCGCCATGCTGAGGGAGTACGGAATCGAGCTCGCTGCCGCTGTCGGGGAAGTCGAGGTCGTCTTCGCGGTCGATCAGCGTGTGAGGGAAGCGTGCGCGCAAGTGAACGCCGCCTTTCAAGAGTACGCTCGTGCCCGTGTGAGGGCGCTGAAGGAGTACTACAACGCTCTTTTGGCGAGAACTGCGGCTGGGCGGTACGGCACGGACCCATTTGCTTTCCACTTTCCTTGGCTCCAGCGCGCTTTCAGTGAGGCGGAGTACCAGCCCGCGGATGCCTTGTCTGAGGCTACCGACGCCGGTGGTGAGGCGGCCGATGCGGCAGAACCTCAAATTGACTGGGGCGACGATGACGAAGGCGCGGCGGGGACGTTCGCAGGGCTGGGGAAGGATGCCGTGCAGATCAACTGGGATGCTACTGAAATGGAAGCCCGCCCCGTAGAGGACGACAGTCTACCAGCGACAGATGGGCTGCATTTCTCAATTGATCTTGCTTCTGCAAAGCATCGCGCCAATGTAATGTCAGAGCTGGAGGCAGCATCGTGCTTCTGCCGCGAGCGCGGCACCGCGGACCTGCTGGAGTGCGCCACGGAGACGGAGGCGTTGCGCCGCTTTCTCTCAAGCGCCAAAGAAGGTGAGCTCGCTCGTATGAAGGAGAGCTACCGCGCGCGGGGCAGCTTTGTGGATCGAATCACCCGTTTCCAGCAGCAGATTGTGGTGGCCGAAAACCGCTCCACGACGCACCAGGCGAAGATGCAGGATGCCGAAGACGACCTGGCAAAGTTGAAAGTGCAGCAGGATGAGCTGCTGTCACGTCTGAGGAGCATGCGGGATGAGGCGCTCACCCACCTGGAACACATGTTCCCAGATCGCAGGATCCTCATCGTTGGCGACCTGAACAAGTACTTGGCGTGATGCACCATTGCAGTTGCAGCGCTTTTTCATCTCCAATGAGAGTTTTCGTGTATGCATGTGTGTGGTGCGCGCAGCTCGGGCGGTAGGCGTGGTGTGTAGTCGTTGGCGCGTAGGTTTCGTTGGCGCCGCGTTCTGTTAGCGACGTGCTCTTTGGCACCGTGTGAGTTGCTCCTCTTTCTCCGGTTCTCTGATGCGTGCAGCCTTTTTCTTCTGCCAGATGTCGGTCGGCTGGTGTGAAGGCTCTCTATATATTTCTTCTCCACGCGATCGTAGAGTCCGCACTCTCTCCCTCTCACTCGTGGAGCGCGCGGAGGAGAGAGACTCACGATCCGCCTCTCTTCCTCTTTGCAAGTGTGCTCGATTTTTTTTTTCCATTTGCCGGGATGAGTGTGTCGCGCTTCTGGTGAAAACTTCATGAACGCCATGTGCAGCGGCACACGATTGCGTGATAGCGTTCTAGCCTCTCCCCCTGCATAGCTGCTGGGTTCTCCCTTGCACATCTTCCACTTCCCCACGTGATGGGCTTTCGCTGAGCGTCGCTGACACTCTTCCTCTAACGCCATCTCCCTCACTTTTCTTTGTTCTCTGTTTCTTTCCCATCAATGCTGCGTCCGCATGCGTGTATGCACGCGCTTATGTCTTGTCCTCTGTCCTGCGCTCCCACATACGACTGCGCGCAGGAGAGCTACGTTCTCCTTGTACTTCACCTCTCGCTGAAAGCACCCCGCCCCCTTCGCAGCATTCTCAAACCCCCGCTGCGTGCGACGGTGCTGCATCTCTGGCCTCCATCTTACTGCGCTTCTCCCGTATCTTGCGACTCGCGACGATCGTCACCCTTGCCCTTTGCTTTGCGTGGTGGCGCCCATCCCGTTCATTAGTGAACTCTTGGTTGCGGCTGCGCACAGAGACGATGGAGGGGTCGAAAAAGTACGAGGAGGCCTCCCTGCGGGGCATCACGCGCCATCACGTGTGGAAGAGCAGAACCAGCGATCTCACCGTAATCAACCTCCGAGACCCGACTGAGCTGCTGGGGATTCAGGACCCGCTGGCGGTAGCCGCGGTAGCTGAAACGAGGCAGGCAACAGCCGCCTCCCCGCCGCCGCCGCTGCGGCCGCCACTGGCGCGACCGGTGACCGGGAAGCAGGAGAGCCTCAATGCCCTTTTGGCGAAACTGCAACTGTGCCGACCGGCGCAAGAGCCTTCGTCGCATCCGTCAGCAGCTGCCAAGCCGCTGCCGCAGTCGTCGGCCAACGCCGCGCCTCCCGCTGCGCCCAGTGCGGCAGCGCCTTCAGCGCTGCATCCGACGGCCCGCGTCACCTCGACGGCAGCCGCGGCGTCTCCTGCCATTGTGATGCCGGAGGTGAGCGACCCCTCGTTTCCTGACCCGAAGGAGTCGTCATCCGGGCCGTCTGGCCAGTTTGAGTTTATCACAGGCACAAACATTCCTGGTCAAGGAGTTGTGAAGAAGACCGAGGCCGTTGATGAGTCATCCAGCATGGCCCTCTTCCACGACCCGCTCTGGGGAGGTTCTCTGGACGCGTTTGCGTTGCCGCCAACCTCGAAGCCATCCCCTAAGCCCCAGCTTCGCGCCTCTCTGTCGGAGCTGTACGCTAGCGCTGCCTCCAACAACACCAGCGCGTTCGCATCTCCGCCGGCGCCGGCGTCACAGCCTCAGAAAGTGGCCTCTCCTCCCGTCGCCACGGTGACGGCGAGCGCAGTGCCTACTGCGATGGCGTCTTCGACGATGCCGATGATGAGCGGGATCGTCCAGCCGCCCACTCCGCCGCAACTGAACACGCCTTTTCCAATGTACACGGTGCCCATTCAGTACATGGCTCAGCAACCGCAGTTTCCAGCCGGGATGGTGTACAACGCACCGAACTTCTTTCCCTACGGTGCGGCTCCGATGATGATGGCGCAACCGCAGCACATTCCGCAGGGTTATGCGATTCCCGCCGCCGCCATGATGAGACCCGGTACAAATGTTAAGGCGATGCCATTTGTTCCAGGAAACACAATGTGAGAGCGGCGACGGCGGCCGTGTCTCACGGACGCCTATCAACATACCCACATACTTCTTAGCGAACTCCGGCGAGGGCCGTCAGCGGCGCGCGGTTCGGTCACACGTACACTGCACATGGAGTCAGAACGGGTCCGATGCGACACCTGTCGCTTTCCTCGTGTTAACCCGTGCTCTCTCTCCCTTGTTGTGTGCTTTTGTCGTTTCTGTTTTCTCGCTTGAGCTTTTCTCCTCTTCTTCGCTTCTGTTCTTGTGTGTTCTCGGACCAATCTTCATTTTTTCTCTTTTTCTGCACATAACTATTGTTTCGTTTGTTTTTGTCCTCCCTTTGCCTTCTCCCTTCGCATCGCCGCTTCACCAACACGAATGCCGGCCTGGCAATGCCTCGCCGAGGCCACCGCTTCCGCTGCAGCTGACGGGCTTCAGCTCAGTCCCACCCCGCTGGCGCGCACATGCCACTTTCGCGGCGCCGGAATATGGTGAGCAGCAAGCAGGTAAGCGACGACGACTTTTTGGTGTTGGTGTGCCATGGACGACAATGACATCCACTTTTTATCTCACCGTTCTTGTTTACAAGTTCCCCTCTTTTTTCTTTCTTTGCTGTACGATACTCAACCCCGCCTGCACCTCTTCCTCTCCCTTCCAAGGACGACAACATTGGAGACGCGCATGAGTGCAACAAAGGACTTTACGCCCCCTTCTTTCCTCTTAAACGAACAACTGTGCAATGATACGTCGTGCGTGCGCGTGTTTATGGGCTCGTGGGTGTGTGCAGGCTTGCTGATGTGCATCACATACACAGACTCAACAAACAATCGCTCGCGCGCACACGAGCAAACTCATCCCTCGTGTGCCCTTCTCTCCGCCCCCCCTCCTCTTTTCGCGTCCTTCGTCGTTGACACGAAAGGAAATGAGGAAAAAGAAGAAAAGACAGAAGTAAATAGAGGGGCATAGAACGGCGCGAAAAAAGCGTGACATCTCATGCGTCGTTTGTTGCTGTGTGAGGTACATCTCGAAAAGCGAACTTGCAGTCGCTCACCTTCACACCTATCCACCGATGCGGACGCACACTCCGAGCGTGTGTCTCCGTAGTTCCCCGCTTTCGCTAAGAAAAACACTCTTCGCTGTCGTTTCATCTTTTGTTGGTTCTCTTGACCGTGTTGTTGTTCGTGGTACCACACACAAAAAAATAAAGAAGCACCCCAACGCGAAAGAGACGCACAAGAAGGGTTCAACGCAGTGGTGCCTGGTCCCGCTGTCGTGAAAGAGGTTCAAGGAGGCCGGGTAGCGCCTCCACAACAGAAGTAGAGCTGAAAGCGCTACGCTTTCTCTCTGTCGTGTCGTTTTCCGCGCGCGCTGAGAGATGACGATCAAGCGCTCGTTCCACTGAACTCCCATGCGACAGCTACCAGCGATTGAACGACCCCCACCCCCCAGGTCCTGAGTTTCCAGCCGCCAGTCGGGTCTGCCTCTCTGTCTCTCTCTGGCCGCCACATGCGCAGGCGTGGTGCATTGCTTTCCTGCAGACTTTGTAATGCATCGCTCCATGACTTCACTGCTTTCTCTCCCCCCCCCGCTTTCCGTTGTTGTGCTCCTTTTTGTTGTTGTGCCTGGATGTCGCGCTTCTCACGTGGGGGCCCTCCGTCTTCTCTCTTTCCTATCCCCCTTCACGTCGGCCCGCGCTCATCCTTTGCTTTCCCGTCTTGTAGACTTAAACGCGGTACAAAGAAAACAACATCACCAACGAAACGCCTACACGCATTCAAAAGGAAGAGTGCATCGGGGCCCGTGTGCTTTTTTTTTTCTCGGTGAAGACCGCAGTAGCGCGTGAGTACACTCATATTCGATCACGCAGTACTTTGGATCCTCATTAGTTGACAGGGAAACCATTGTGTTCAGCATAGCCATGCCTTTGCGAGCTTGTGTATACAGGACGCCGGCGCAGGCCCGCTTGGTCGAGGTTGTCTCCGGTTATGTCCAGCATCTTATGGATGTGCAGGCATCTAGGTGCACTGAGACCGCCCTTGACGGGCATGTGGTCCCCCCGCCGAACGCAAAGTACCCTTCCCACGACTTCTTTTGTGCGACTCACGCGCCTGCGATCTCGGTGAAGAGGTACACGGAGCGCCTAGTGACGTACATGCACTGCTCGCCCGAAGCATTTGTGTTTGCCGTCGCCTACCTGCGGCGGCTGGTGCTAAGCGGATTCCCGGTGCATATGCGGTCTATCCATCGTCTGCTGTTAACAGCCGTCTTGGTGGCCCTCAAGTGTAGAGACGACGTGTACTACCACATGAGCTTCTACGCTGAGGTTGGTGGCGTTACCTCGAAGGACTTGCGCATAATGGAGATTCGGTTTCTCTCCGACCTTATCCGCTTCGAAGGCGAGGTATCTCTAGCAGATTACCATGTCGTCATGGTGGACATCATGCGCGTGACGGAACGGCGCATGATAACGAATATTAACGGCAAGACGGAGTTGTGCAACCGATGCGGCATGTCTGCAGGCGCCTTCACCACCTCGACCCCAGGAGATCTTGGCTGCCTACACTGCAAGGGTGACGCGTTCGCACAATCGTGGACTAGCGAGTGCGAACTGTTTTGGGGGCCGCTAAATTCTGCTTTCTCACTTCCCGCCGGAGAGGTCCGAAAGACACTTTCATGCTAAACAAGGAAGAGAGAAGAGTGACGTCAAAGGCGACACAGTGAGGAGGCCTTTCTCACTCGGCTCCACCTCTGTCACTCTAGACGGCACTGACGTGAATATATATATATATATATTCTTCTTTCAGCGTGTCCATTCGCTCATACAGCATGCGCTCAGCTACGCTCTGCACCGGGCCTGTCACAGGCCTCATCCGCGTGGCGCGATGGCAGCCGCGGACACACGCATTGCCGTCGTGCGCCGACTCCAGCCATCTGAGCATGGTCCCTGCATCAAGCTCTGCACACCACCCGTTCCTCAGGGTCGCCTCATAGCCGCTTACATCATGCCGGCCGCCACTTGCTGCAAGCCCCCCTGGGAGGCGGCACTCAGGCGCCCCACACCGCTGGGCAGTAAGAGTCTAGTGTGAGATGCGCTCGAGTCACGCTGACGCTCTGCCTAATCATATGAGTCGTACCAACGTGTTCGATGTCGCAGGTGGCTCCGACGCAGCGCCATGCAGGACCTGAACACCGACATCAGCAGCGACACATCGCTCTGAATTCTCCACGTCGTGAGTACCTGACCCTTGTCGCCACCGGAAGAGGCTCGACATTGGCAGGGCTAGGTGGGGGCTGCTTGCCCCTTCTCCCACTGCATGGTGGACTGGACCCTAGAATGACACGCTAAGGTGTTTTCTCCGTCATCATGGGCTTCAGAGCGAAGGCGGGACATGAAAATGCGCACCGGCTTGCTCTTTTCTGAGCACCTGATACCCTCTTTCTCGTATGTGTCTGTGCAGTACTGCGACACGGAGACTTACTAAGCGGCCCGAAGGACACAGAGGAATAAAAAACGAAAAATTGAGTTCGTGATAATGGTGTAAAAACGACCCTTTTCTGCTCATCTTCTTTTTTCGTTCTTTTCTTGTACCGCGGCAGGTGCACTTTGCCGGCCTTCGCCCCTCTGTGTTCTCCTCGTTAGAGAAATTCGTCTCTGCCGTTCTCTTTCGTTTTCCCTTTTTAATACCTTTTGATCTAGCGCCGTGTTTTTCCGCCTCATTACGTACTACACCGCGAAGGCTTCTCTTCGTTCGTAACACATTTTTTTTTCTTTTGCTCTTTTCTCTCTCTCTCGCTCCCAGGGACTCTTCTCTCGTATTCGTAGTTCCCTCTTTGTTGGCTTACGTTTAATGTACTCCTTTTCGATCTCTCCCCTTCTTTATATTTTTTAATGTGCTGTGTCCTGTTTTCATCTCTAATGACGCCGTTTACTCCACCATGGTATCATGGGGTGGACCACACGCTCTGTGTGGGGAGGCCAAGAGCCTGCAGCCCGGCCGCCGGGCACGGCTGCGGCCTCTTGGCGTCGGCGGACAGCGCTTGGCTGGCGCGGTGCCGAGGAGACGTGCGGCCATGATCGCGCTTGGACCAGCTCACGACGAGTCGCACCGACGGCTCACCACATATGCGCGCAGGCGCCCACCGCTTTTCTGCCTTTGCTGCCTTTGCTGCGTTGCGGTGGTGTGGAGCGTGATCGCGGCAACGGCCCGCTCTGCATGCACCGGAATCGCAGTGGGCTGGACGACGCCACACGGCGTTGGTTGTCCCGGTTTCTTAAAATAGCCGTATCGCAACGGAGGCAGGTGGAATGTGACTGTGCGCGTATATATGTTTTGATGTGGTCCTGGTAGAGCGATGCGAAAGGAAGAAAATAAACTGCTGCTCTCTGTTTTTTTTTTTTTTCGAAACCTTATAGCAAATGCTGTTTGTGAGGTGAATAACGAAATACATGTGGCCGACTCATTGCCCCACGTGAGTGACACATTCCGGCTGACGCGACTGTAACGAAAATAATTAGGTAGGCGTAGCTCTAAAGAAAGTAAAAGGGATACCAAGAAAAAAAGAAACTTGTTGGAGCTCTTCGGTGGTAGCGGCGATGAAATCGCCGGCGTACGGCAGTGTGATGTGCATCGCAATTCGTGGCATTGGATGCTTCCATACAAGCATTTGATATAAACGCGGGTATGTTGGTGGCGATTTATCTCTCTGATTTCTTTTTCTTTCCTGTCTTTTGCACTGCCATGCAGAGCTGGGTAAACGAGGCGACGTGGCATCCTTGTGTGTCTTCGGCGCGCTCTGTCGTGTCACAGTCTCTCAGAGTACCCTGGAACGTGTTGCCAGTGAAGCCGCTGCTTTCCGCTCGCTGTGGCTGCCGCTCTTTTCTCCTTGCCCCTTATTTATTGGCCGTTTTTTTTTTGCTGCCAAATCTTTATTTTTCCCATCTTTTTTAATCGCTCTCTTTTCACTTTGCTCTGAGCTGCTACACCGAGGTTCCTTTCCCGTTTCGAGGACCACTTACTTGTGCAGCTCTTGGTTTAGAGCGCGCGTGTGCAAGAGGCCGGGTATGTGTGGTTTGCATGGGCTGGCGGAAGTGTGGAAGCATCGATTCTTCCGTGTACGCGTGCCTACTTTTCTGTTTTTTTTTTTCTTTTCTCTGCTCGGTGTCTCCCCTCTCCACCACTTTTCTTTTTTTCCATTTCACTAGGCGCCCATTCTTTTTTGTTGTTCTTCATCCTCTACCTCATACGGCAAAGTCCATGATACTCCTCCAAGGTACACAATATACACCCATTGTGTGGATATTTTTTCGCCGGCTTTTCTCCGTCTGATTTTGTTTGTCACAGTTTCTTTTCCCTTTTTTTATGCGTACTTGTTTGCTACTCTTTTTTTTTGTTTTCGAACTGTAATGTTAATGTGATCTCCTCTCCTCCCTTTTTCTTTGTGTGTTTATTACCTTCTTGTAGCGGGCAGTCTTTGGTGTGCCTTGTTCTCTTCTTGTTTTAGTCGTGCATCCGCTTTTCTCCCCGCTTACTTTTCCCGTGCTGCTGTACTCATGCGACAGAGTTGTGTGCGTGTGTTTCTCTCGTTTTCTTTCGATGCTGTTACTTATTATTTCTCAGTTACCTTCCCTCGTCTTCCGAACACACACGCACACTTTCGCAGTACTCTTGCTTTCGGTGCCCCTTGTACTTTTTCGCTGTTTTGCGCTCCCCTCAATTTTCTTCTTTTTGGCGGCCGTGACTCCCTCTTGTCTCCATGTTCGCAAAGAAGACCAAAAGTGGCCTGGCGCTCTCTTGTGCTCTCTTTTTTCTCACTCTGTCATACTCCGTCTTTCCGTTTGCCATTCAACTCTCTCCCCTCTGACTGTCCCTCTTATATCAAAGGCGCCCCCAACACGGAAGTTACGCGACTCACTTTCAGGTGACTATGTTTAAAGTCCCCACTACACTTTTCCTTTTTGAAAGACGAGAGAGGGGTCTTCGAAAAAGGTTGACGGCTCACCTCCGCTGGGCTTCAGTCTTCATATACTAGAACAAGCAAGGCAGAGGTGTGCTGCCCATCCCTCCCCTCCTCTGCGTCCTTCTCGCCATCTCTTTTTGTGCCTTTGTTTCTTGGCTGATGTCTTGGCGCTTTGGCTTTTTTTACGCTTCCGCGGTGTCGTCGTGACTTCTGCCCGTGCTTTCAGCGCTTCATCTCTCGCGTGGACCCACGAACGGGCTGTTGTTCTCGCTTGCCCTCTTTGAGGTTCTCGCGAGCGATTATCTCCTAAAGTGCCCACGCGCATGCAAGCTAACGAAAAGAAAATCGCGCAACATCAAAATGACGCAGTGGTAGTGTGTCGCCACCGTTACCTACACCCCCTTCCCCCCATCGGCGGGGCAAAATCTCTTCTATAGCAATGTAAGCCTCTTTTGACTAGTTGGTCCCGGTGTGACTGCGCCACAGCAGAGGGGGGGGTCGACCACTTCGAAAGGCGCGACGAAAATCTCTGGATTTTGTAACGCCGGCCTTTCCACTGCCATGACAGCTTCTTTCTCTCACGCCACTATCTGCCGCTCGGCTTGTCCATCTCTCTCCAATCACATACTTCTCTTTACCGCGCATTCGCGCTACGGTGTGTCCGCGTGAAAGCGTGTCTCTCTCTCTCTTCTCTCTCGGCACACATCTGCACCCGAACAGGTCGACGCATGCACACGCGCACACACCCACACACACACACACACATCGTGCACTTGCCGGTATTCTTTGCAGTGGACTCTGCCTGCTCGCCATCTCGCCAGTCTTGGTGCCCGCTGTTGCCCCCTTTTGTCACCCGCTGTGAGTCTCCCAACACCGCCGCTGCCTTGGACTATTTGCGCGTGTGCTTTTGGGGTTGCATGGGCGTATGTAGACATGTCTAAAGGGTTCGAGGTTTATCCACTGACGGGGTCGCACAAGGAGGTGGTCATCAATGAGGCTCTAATTCGTAGCGCCATATCATTCAAGCCGTCGTTAACGACTGAGGATGATCGTGTTCGCGTCGTTGGTAACCAGGAAAAGGCGCTTAGTGAGGAGAAGGTGCGGAAGGAGGCGGCTGGCATCGCGTTGGAGGACGTTCAGACGCTTCTTCTCTCCTTTCGTGGCATTAAGCGTCTCGAAAACCTGAGCTGCCTGCGCTCCCTGACAAAACTGCACCTGGACAACAACCGAATCCGTTGTATCGAGAACCTCGAAAGCCTCGTGCACCTTGAGTGGCTGGATTTGAGCTACAACGCCATCGAAGTGATCGATGGGTTGCAAGCGCTACAGCATCTCAACTGCTTGTCTCTCTACGCTAATAAAATTACGGCCGTAGATGGGCTCAGGTGCCTACCAGAGCTGAACACACTTAGTCTCGGTCGCAACCCGCTGGAGAACATGGATGAGACCGTGCATTATCTGCACCACCTGCCACGCCTGCAGGTGCTGACGCTGAAGGAGTGCCCGTTAGCTGCTTTGCCGAACTACCGATCTCGAGTACTTGCGTTTGTGCGTGGGCTGAAGTTCTTTGATGGGCACCTCGTGAGGCAAGATGAGGCTGCGAAAGCGCGCGAGGCATTTCGCGAGAATTTGCTTACGGTGGACGAGGAAGACGAAGCCCGCGCCGCAGCGGCGAAGTTGCAGGCGGATCAAGAGATCATCGCATCATCTTATCAGCAGTACAACTGCCCGAATGAAGTGATGCTCTTTGACGAGCTACTCCACCTCGACCCTGAAGGTCGCCACATGGAGGCCATCCTCCGAAGCGATGCGGTGTTCCCGGTTGCAAAGGAGCCACTGGACAGGTATCAGACCGAGTTCAACGAGCAAGTGAGGCAGCTCACCGCTGCCATGAAGGATATCCGCGAACGCCGCGACGCGGATGACGCGACCTATCGCGAGGCCGTCGCCTACACGCTGCGCCAAAGCGCTGCTTCTTCGCTGGCCGCCATGCAGCGTTTCGAGGCGCTCGCAAAGAGGCACATTGTCAAAGGCGTCGCCCAGCAGGTGCCCGGCTCGGCGAAGCGGCTTCCCTGTCAAACGACCAGGTCTCTGCACGCAGCGCTGGGCAAGCTGAAGAAAGATCTTTTAGAAGAAGAGGCTCATCATTACGACGTGCTCGAAGTTCTGCACAACAACACCATCGCCAAGTGGAAGTCACATTCGGTAGAAGTAGTGCTCCAGAGCTCTTTTGAAGCGCTGCTTCGCCTCGAGACGGACTTTCAGTTGACGGTGAGGCACATCTTCGATGCTGTCTTTGAGGAGCGGCGCAAAGGCGACAATGCGGAGCGGGCGTTTCGCTATGTGGGCCAGGACGATGCCATGCTTGCTTTTCTCGATAACAAGGAGGAGTATCAGCGCACCGTGAACGAGTGGTATGAGCTTCGACGCAAGCGTGTCGAAGAGCTTGAAATGCACCACCTCAAGGCCGAGGAAACCTTGCTGAGCGCACGCACAAACTCTATTTTAGCCGCAGAGCAAGACCGCCACCGACGGCGGGTGCATGAGGTGTGCCAATACGTGGAGGAGATGTCGAAGATGATAGACGGGTGTGATCATTGAGGGTGTGGCGCGTCGTTTTGCTGCTTTCATCCACCACCGCGCAGAGGCACGCTGTCCTTTTTTCACTCACACCAGATAAATGCCGACTTTTAGTCTATGCTTTGCACTTGTGTCACTGATGGCTATCCGGCACTCGGCAGATGTACCATCACGTCTTTTTGTGTGCACCTTCTTCGTGGGTATCTGTTCTCGCACTTCTTCCCGTTTATGAGCCTGTGGCTTCAGTCTTTTTTTTTTTTCTTGGCTGCCTGACCACTGCTTTCGTTTCTCTCGATTTGTGAGATGTACATTAGATTGTGCGTGTTTCTTCCCTTCGCCCGCGGGTTCGTGTTGTGTGCCCGTGTGCAGCGAGCTAATGTGGCACGTTGAGAAACGAGTTCCACACAAATCGAATGAAGAGCGACGGACGGAATCGATATGGTGCGGAAAACCGTAGGGGAGGGTGGGCCTCCTCCCCTCTGTATGCCCCATCATCTCACCTTCTAGCTTTTCCATGAGGGCTTATGGTTCTCTTCTCGACCCTTGGTCGCTCCGTCACCAGCCCGTGGTCCCCCTCCCCCCTCTGTCAGCGCGGTGCCTTGCCATGCCTTGAAGGCTCAGCAGCGCGGCCATCTAGCGCTTTGGCGCCCGAGCAGCTGAACTGCTCACCTGGGACGTTTTCATGTCACCTCTCTCACTTTTACCCTCCCCTGCTTGCATCTTTTTCCCCTGCCCTTCTCCCTGTGCCTTGATCTTTCGCTCCACTTGTACGCGATACATTATTCACTGCTCTGCTTTTGCTCTTCTCTTTTTTTTTACTGCGTCAACACAACAACAGAATTCAGCGTAGTAGTAGCGACGCAACCATGGGGGCTTTCATGTACTTGAACGAGCTGTGGAAGAAGAAGTCTTCTGATGTGATGCGCTTTATCCAGCGTATCCGCTCGTGGGAGTTCCGTCACCAGCACACGGTGGTGCGCCTGCGCCGCCCCACGCGCCCGGAGAAGGCCCGCATGCTTGGCTACAAGACGAAGCAGGGCTTCTGCGTGTTCCGCGTGCGCGTGCGCCGTGGTGGCCGCAAACGCCCGGTCCACAAGGGTATCACGTACGGTAAGCCGAAGACCAGCGGTGTGCTCGGCATGAAGCTCAACAAGAACAACCAGGCCGTTGCGGAGCAGCGTCTGGGCAAGCGCTTCGGCAACCTGCGCGTGCTGAACTCGTACTGGGTGAACATGGACTCCACGTTCAAATGGTACGAGGTCATCGCCGTTGACCCGATGTGCAAGACCATCCGCCGCGACCCCCGCATCAACTGGATCGTCAACTCCGTGCATAAGCACCGCGAGCAGCGCGGTCTGACCTCTGCTGGTCGCAAGCACCGTGGTCTGCGCCACAAGGGTCACAAGGCCTCCAAGCTGCGCCCGTCGTACCGCGCTGCGTGGCGCCGCAACAACCGCATCGTGTTCCTGCGCAAGCGTTGATTCGCTTCGCGGTGCCGGCCATTGGCGTACTCTCGCTTTTTCTTATTTTGCCTTTCCTTTTCATTTCATGAAGAAACAAACTGCAAACGAATCGGACAGCGGCACGACCTGCACTCGCCGCTTACTAGACTATCAGCAGCACAGCTCCGGGGAAGGATTCTCTCTGCCACAGAGAACAATCTCTTGGTTTTCTTCCCTTACCTCACCGCAACTTAACCGTTGGTGCCGTCTTCTCGCTTGTGTGTGCGTGTGTGTAAGTGTGCTCTTGCCACTGCTCCCGCACAGCCTGCCTGATTCTGCGCTGCGGGCGAAATGAAGCCGAGGGTCTTCGACCCAGCCTCGTGCCACGTCCGTTGCATCTGCTCGCTTGTAAGATGGCTGTTGATCGCCTCCTCCTCCCCACTTCTTCTTTTGATTGGCTTCTGGGGCACTGTTCAGCTCCCTTCACACATACCGGAACTCAACCAGGTATCCGTCGACACCGCTCGCCATCGTGCGCGTTCACCGGCCGCACGGCGCCTCAGTCAGCCTTCTTCGCCACTCACTCGATCACCACAGACAGAGTGCAGGGTGTCGTGTCGCACAGGACTACCTCGCGGATCGTGTCTTGCGACTTTGGTTGCGCTCACACCTTCTCGTCTTCTTCGTTCTCTCGCGAGGAGCTGCAAATCGTGGTTTCTACGTCTTTTTCTCTTTCCCGGTTTGACAGCGTCTCGGCGTGTGCTGCTGTTATCCCAGTCCAGGGCTCTCTTCCACACCTCCTCGGAAGAGTCTTGTCAACGTTGACGGTGCCACGTAGGAAGTAGGCTTGAGGCTTTTCGCGCTTCTTTTTGTCCTAGCCAGAAGAAGCCGCAATGCCTGTGGAAGCTGAAGTGCTCCCGACGCCGACGCGTCTGCCGCCAGATGACGCGATGCACGTGGTAGGAAGCCTCATCCGGTACATTCTCATCATCGTAATCGTCGTCTTCGGCATCATTCCTGCCCTGTGTGGGACCGTGTTCCCCCCCTTCTCAGCGTTGTGGAGCATCCTGAAGGCTGTGTCGCCGTATGCGTGGGCCTCGATGGGCACCGGCATCGGCATTGCGCTTTCCATTCTCGGCGCCGCATGGGGCATCCTAACAAGTGGTGCATCGATCAGCGGTGCGGCTATCCGGGCCCCAGAAATCCGGAGCAAGAACCTCATCTCCATCATTTTTTGCGAGGCCGTGGCTATCTACGGTGTCATCCTCTCCATCATCATGATGGGAAAGATTCAGGCGAGCAGTTCTTCTGTCGGTAGCGGCGGCGTCTACAGGTACGAGACCATCGTTGGCGGCTACACCCTCTTCGCTGCCGGGATCGCCGTGGGCATCGGCAACATGGCATGCGGTATCGCGGTTGGCATTGTTGGCAGTAGTTGTGCTATTGCTGATGCGCACAGCAGCAGCTTGTTTGTGAAGGTGCTCGTGATCGAGATTTTCGCCTCGGCGCTCGGTATCTTTGCGGTCATTACGGGCATTCTGATGGCGCAAAAGGTTCAAATGAAGTAGCCCGACCGCCGGGGAGCCGAAGAAAAAGTAAAGAGCACTTATGCAGCTAGAGGGTGATGAGCGGTGGTGGTGGTGGGGAGAGCGACGCTCCTGGTCACGCACAGGAAATCTCAGGGGAGAGGGAGACGTGCATGGGATCCCCCTCTCATTCTGTCCTCAGGACCACTAACAGCACCGTCAGGCTTGCCGTGTTTCGTTCGCTTACCTTTAAGCTCCCAAGCGATTGAAGCGTCCTTCCGTTTATCGATCGTTTTGTTTTTCTGTGTTTCGTGTTCTCTTGCTTTGCCGTTAGAGGGGTCTTGTCTCTGAACACGGTAGATGCGCGCGCGAGATGCGCAGCACCTCTACTACTCGTCGTGCCTCGCTCTGCATCTTTCTGAGAGATGAACGAACCTGTCGATAAGCGTGCAGGGGGGTGGTGGATTAACATCCATTTTGTTATGTGACGGCGTCGGCGCTCGCCAAGGTGGCGTGTGTCGAGCGCTGATGTCTTGTTTGCGGTGATCAACCAACGGAAAAGGAAAGGTGAATAATAAGAGTCGACAATGCAGCGCGATGGTGGATAGCCGGCAGCAACACAAGCGCTGCTTGTATGATGACACCCTCGCTAGCCCGTTGCGGCGTGGACAGATCAGCCCTGCTGTCTCTCCCACGCAGCTCGAAGCTTCTGCACAGCTGGGCTGGCCTCTGGGCTCTGTCGAGAGAAAGCGAAGGAAAGAAAGTGACATGCATACTAGAGATACCTGCGCGCGCCACAGCTGCGCTCGTGCTTCTGGAGCAACGCTTTTCCTCTGGATCTCCTGCGATGGCTACGCTGGGGTTCTCTCAGGTGGCCCACCGCCGCAGCGCCTCCTCGGAAGTGCACGCGCGCTTCCCGTCTGCCCCTTCCACTTGTCTTTTCCTCTTTTGCCATATGGCTGTGGGACCTTGTGCCGGTGACAGCGAGCATCTCACCTCCCAGGTTGATAGAGCTCTGTAGGGCAACAAATCGTTGGGATACCCGAGGAGGCTCAACGGCGGCAGATGACTGCGTCACACTTGGTACTGCAGCGGTACACTGACCTGATCAATAGTGGCGATCTCGATGCCGCATTCAACTATCTCTCCGAGGACATCATCTACGTCACGTGGCTTGGCGTGGTCGAAGGGAAGGACAATGTCGTAACGTTTTTGCGAGATAACATACGCTTCCTGCACTTCACCAAGAGCTTCAATCGCTGGAGGCAAGTACAACATTGCCTGGACGCGGACCTGTGCCGGCGCTTCGACGACTCAGGTGTCGGCGACTCGAACCTCTTCGACCGTGACGGGTACGACCCGCAGGGGTATGCGAGCTTTGAGCGAGATGGCATGATCGCCAATGTAGTGAAGTACTCCATGCAGAAAACGCGCGTGAAGGAAACAGTGGTGATTCGCGACAACAAGGTGGTTTTAGTGACCTTGATGGAGCAGCTGTGACAGGCGGGGAAGCGGGTACTAGGCTGGCGGTACAGAGAAGGAGGAGGCGCATTGTCATGTGTCGTTCCGGTTGTGCAAGGCTCGCGCCATCGCGCGTTGGTGGGTGCTAGCGAGAAGGGTGAGATGATGCCTTCGAAGGGCACCGATGCGGACTTGTCATGCCCATTGTCGTCGATGTTGCCGGAAAAGTCGTGCAGCAACCACTGTCACTGTTTTTTTTTCCTTTGTGCACGCTCCACTTGCTCCTTTTTCACCTTTGAACATGGAGCGGCATTATCTACCTTTCTCTTCCACCCCTCTTAGCTGCTAGCCCTTGACCGGCTGATGGTGTGTGCATTGTCTGCTGTGTGTTCGTGTGCGTGTGTGTTTATGGGGGTGAGCGGGGCGTATGCAGATCGTGTTGCGGGCTCGTCATCACATGGCCGTGCCGTGCGGCAACCAGCGACAATGAAAACGTTTTAAATAAATTTTCTGTTGCATGTCTGCGGAAGTATGCCGTGACAAGTCTGCTGCGACAAAAAAAAAGCTACAACGCCTTCGTGACTTGCTTCAGAGCTTTTCGTCGACGTGCGTGTTTGCAGAGTCGATGCTGCAGCGCGGCGGATCCTCTCTTGATGTGCTGGGCATCGCCGTAGCCGCGTGCTATGGGACACATGCTTCTCTTCCTTCATCCCTGCGCTGCCCCACATTTACGTCTTCGTTGTGGCCCCTTTCGCTCTCATCCCACGGTCTCATTCGTGTGTGTGTAAATGTGTGCACGCGCGACTATCGGTGCCCCTTGAACTGTGTGGGACTCTCCGTACTCTCTTCGTGTCTCTCCCGCCGTCGTCACCACGCCTAGGGACACTTCAAGAGAGTCTTTTCCTACTGTTCACACTGTTCCTCTTCCTTTCGGAAAACAAAGTCGAACTGAACCGCGCCGACTCTGAACCACCGCAACCCTAGGTAACAGAGTTGCCAGTGGTGCAGCAATCCATACGCTTTTTTTTTCCTGCATTGCTCTTTGCGGTGCATCTCCGAGAGTTGATTTACCCCATCCCGGACACGAGAGCGCATACCTGACGATGAAGGCCATAAAAGCCGCTCGCGAGCGCGAGATCGAGGCGAACATCGCCCTCCGGGAGCGCGAGATCGCCGCGCTGGAGCAAGAGAAGACCGAGCTGCAGTCCTTCATGACCAGGGCGAACCCGAAAATGCGCGAGGACCCGCTGCTTGCTTCTTTTCCTGTGCTCAACTACTGCGGCAGGAAGCCGCGCCAAACAATTCAGAATGTTTCCGTGGAGCAGTATGGGAACATAATGGTTCAGCTAGAGATCGCGAAGAAAGCAATCGATGCACAGAACCACAAGGACCGCGTCGAAGTTCAAGAGCTGAGCCGCCTCATTCGTGAGCAGGAGAAACAGCAGAAGACGCTTACGCAAAAGGCGAGGAGGCTCGGTGAGGACGCGGGCATTGACATCAAGTATTTCACAGAGCGCCGGCGTGGTGGGATGATGAAGATGCAGGACTACAAGACTGAGGTCTCTGTTGCTGAGCTGGAGGCGCGCACGCGCCTTGTGGACCACGAGGTCAAGGTAGCCAGGTTGCTTGCTGAAAAGAAGGGCGCCGCCATCCTCGCGCTCACGAAGCTCGTGGAGAAGCGCCGCTCCACCATTGATGACATCGATTCCTTGTACAACGAAATCCGCATTGTAGATCGCGACACAACCGTCGCGAGCGAGGAGCTGGCCCGGGTGAATGCTGACATCCAGGATGCGGACGCCTGGCTTGAGGCGCGGCCGAACCCGGCCGACTCGGTGGCGCGCAAGGCCATTGAGGAGGACTCCGCCACACTCAGGGAAGAGAAGGAGCAAACGGTGAATGAGCAGCGCGTCCCACAGGAACGCGTCATCAAGGCGCAGGACTACCGCATCGCGCAGCTGGAGAAGCGGGCGAAAATTGTCGAAAAAGCTATCAAGAACAACGGCCTCTCTCGCGAGGTCGACAAAATTGTGGCGCACGGCTGGTCGCAGCGGGAGGTGGAGGTGCCGGAGGACCAGGAGGAGCTGTACGACATTGAGAAAATCATCCCGGCCCAGGAGAAGGTCCATCCTGGCATCTACAACTTGCTGCTCACGGAGAAGGAGAAGACGGCGCGCATTGTCAGCATTCTCACCATCACCGCCAAGGAGAAGGAGGAGCTCATCGCTGCCCTCACAACCCGACTAGAAAAGTTGGCAGCGGAGTGCACCGCGGCGATACAGGAACTGGACAACTACGCATCGGGGATGGTGTTTTCCGAGGAGCAGCAGCGTGTGCAGGCACTCAAGTGGGTGCGCGAGCAACGCCGGCGCTGCGCCAAGCTCTTCTATCAGAAATCACTCCTTGAGAGCGCCCTGGAGGAGGATGGTTAGTGGCACTTTTGTATCACCCGTTAGCGGAGTGAGTCCACCCGATGCTTTCGTTATCGTCCTTGACATTGCACGTTTCCTGCCTCCACGGCAGCCACCATGGGCAGGCACAGAACCGCACCGCACGTGCGCTCGCTGCGCACACCCAGTTTCTCCTCCGTTGTACCAGCGTTTTTTTTTTTCCTTCACTTTGTTCAGCATCTCTTTTTTTCTTGGCCGACCCGGATAGCTGCTGCGGCGCTGTGCAGGTGGAGAGCGATATTTCCGTTAGTAGCTCTTCGCAGAGGACTGCCGCGTTCCTATGGTTCCCGTGAGCATTCTGCTGGACTCGACAGCGGAGCGGTAGTTGCGCGTGTGTGTGTATGTGCATTCGTGTCGTACAGGGTGGAGATGTGGATGCCCGCTTTTCATCTCGCTTTTGCCGCTCATCCCCTTCCCATCTCACCTCCTTTGAACGCCCGACATAGTCGATTCGCACAAACGAAGCAGCACAAAGGAGTACATAAACGCCGCGGTCGCGGTTCAAACAAGGGCGACGCTCTCGTCCTCCACTTGTGTATCTGGAGTTTCGGTCTCCTTTCGAGCTGTTTTCCATCATCAGACGTTGTTGTTATTAGTTTTGTTGTTATGATGGCGTGTTGGTCGATTTGGTCGACTTCTTCCGGCGTCTCTCTCTCTTGTCTTTCCTCTTCCTTTCCCAACTTTGTACCGTTTCTCTTCTCTGGCTTTTTGTGGGGTGCTCGCCACGCCCCTCTTTTTTCTTCTCTCGCGTTACTCGTCTGGTTGGTGTCTGAGTACGAAAACTCAGCCTCACTCAACGCACGTGGATGAATGACAGCATCACGCGCGTGTGTGACGGCGGTGTGTGGTATAACTTCCCTCTCGTTCACAAACGCACGCGGACGTGAAGGCTGCCCCCATCTCCCATCCCATGCCCTCTACCCGGCGACGAGAGCTGCCGCAAATGGTGGCATTGCTCGTCGCGATGATCGACTGACCATTGTGTGCGGCAGCCTTGAAACTGGGCATTCGTGATGGCGTGATCTATCGCGGCAGGGAAACGGCCACGCTTCTACAATATCTGCCATGCATACGCTTTTACCTCTTCACAGCGAATCCTCTCACCTTGTCTCCCCTTTCCCGAACGTCGTCCCTCTCCACCCCTTCGCACATCTTTCACTGGTGCAGTGAATTATTTTGTTTCATTTATCATATTTGCTCCTCTTTGGGCGAACGCCGGGGCACGCGCTTTTACGTTCTATTCACCGACCCAGACGACCACACAGCGTGCGATCAGCCATCTCGTGTGCGCGCCTGTGCTCACCTGTGCCTTCTTGCGCACCCACCATCGACCTTTGGCACACACCCGTTTATTGCCCAGAGGCCGCAGAAGGTGCGCTGCTCTTTCCGTCGAGCGTACTCTTCTCCGCTTCTCTTTGTTGTCTCCACACTGCCCTTTCCCATTGGCACCTCTCTTCTCCGCGTTTCTCTAGCTGATCTCTGCAGTGCCATTATCCTCACCGTCATCGTCGCTCCCACGTTGACTAGAGAGCTGCTCCAGCTGTTCCTCTTTTCCTTTGGGGCTCACCCCTCCCCGCGAAAACCTCTCTCTTCCCCCGTCTCTCTTCTCGTTGCCCGCATTTGTCGCCGCAATCATGTCCAACAGCGTGTCCACCGACGCCGTCAGTATGGAGAGCACCATCAGCACTGACGGCGACATGCCTAGTATTCACCACGGCGTGGAGAAGGCGGTGTACATGATGTGGAACAACCAGTATAGCGAGGCTCTGGAGCTGTTGCGTGCAAAAAAGGATAAGAACCCACGCTATGCTCTCGAGTGGGCCAATGTCAGCCTTGTCAAGACCCTTATGAGCTCTACGAACGAGGATCGCGAAAGTTTGCTCGACCTGTTCAAGTCAGCAGATTCTCTGTCGACCTCGAGCAAGTACAACGAGCCCATGTTTTCCGAAGACGACGAGGATGACGACAAGGAGGAGGACAAGACGCGCAAGCAGCTCAAAAAGGAAAAGAAAAAGAACAAGAAGGTCTTCAAGGCGCGCAAAAGGGATGCAACCAAGGGCGGCGAGTACTTTGACCAGACGTGGAAGCTCGAGTGTGATGTTGTCTATGCCGACGCACTCCTAATCCGCTCCATTGGCCAGCTGATGATGAACTCCTACCTTAAGGGTGGCATCAACCTCCGCAAGGCGTGGGGATGCTACTACTCCCTCATTCAGCAGGTGGAGCAAGACACCGAGAACAGGATTCCGTACGAGTTGAAGATGTGCATCAAGTACGGCACCGGCACTTTCTACGCCTTTCTGGCGCTCGTGCCGGCGAACCTGATGAAGGTGCTGAGCATAATCGGCTTCATTTCTGACCGTGACCTCGGCGAGCAGTACCTGACAGAGGTCTTCGAGAGCAACACGATCCGCTCCCCGTTTGCCGCCCTGGTTCTATGCACGCTATATCTTTTCCTCCCGACCGGCCTTGGGAACGTCGATGTAACCTTGTCGCGCGCGCGCCGCGTCCTGGAGACGATGAACGCGCGCTACCCAAACAACACATACTTCAACGGCTACGCGAACTTCTACTTCCGCAAGAAGGGTGAGGTGGGGCCGGCGGTGCGCTCCATCACACTAGCTGCCGAGAACGCCGAAAAGGCCGGTCTTGTGCCGCTGCTCATCAAGTACCTCTACGCCGACACTCTCTTCATGAACCAGCAGTGGGCCGAGGCACTAGAGCACTATCGCAGGATCCTTGATCACCTAGCAAAGACAAAAGAGAAGTTCGCCTACACTGGACAGGTCGTGCTGTCCGTGGCGGCGTGCTACGTAATGCTAGACAACGACAAGGAGGCTCTGGTCTGGTTCAAGAAGGTCGAGTCCATGTACAACCCCAAATCCAAAAGCGACTCCAACTCGCCGCGCTTCGCGAGCCGTGTCATCGCGAATCCACGCCTACTGCCGCTCTCGGGTGTGTACATGCTCTACATCAACCGTGACCTGGCGCACATGAACAAGGAGCAAGGCCTCCGCGTTCTCGCCGAGCTGAAACGTGTGACGAAGGGCAAGGATTTGAGCGGGCCAGAGGCGGAGAACATGTATAACCTCTTCGTTGGCGTCATTGAGAAGGGCAGCGAGAACACCGATGCTGCATTGGCGTACATGAAAAAAATTTTCGACAACGAAAAGAAGATCCCGAGCGATTCGATGATCCTGCCCTTTACGTACTACGAGACAGGGGAGATGGAGTACCGTCGTGGCAATATAGAAAGAGCAAAGGAGTTGTTCGACAAAGGCAGCAAGATCAAAGGCGACGGCAACGAAACACTGTCTAACAGGTACAACATCGCTATGAAGCAGCTGCGCCGTGCAATGGAGGACCGTGAAGTGAAGTAGTGGCGATGCCCGCACAGCAGCGCCTGCGGGTAGGAGAACGAGCAAACAACAATGGGGTGCGAATCTTTCCTTGTCGCAGTTCCCGTTGTTTATTGACACTATAGTGGGCCTCTCTGCCCGTGTTTGTGTTCGTTCGCGTGTGCATTGGCTCTTCTTTCTTCTTTTGTTTTTGCCGGGCTGGTTTTTCGATCTGCATTTTTTTTTTCGTCTGTGTGCCCGTTTTCTTCTGCTCTCGCTGGGTCGCCTCCCCGCATCTCTCCTCCTTTGCTGTTCTTCATTTTTCTTGCTGACTTGTCCACGACACCATCCTCATCACTCAGCATCGATGCAGAGGTAATTGTGATTGTCTGCATCAGAGTCCCTCTTCACCTGTTGCTTGCTGCCAAATAAGACCTGTCGCAGCGGCGCGAAAGGGTGCTTTGCCGAGGGTGCTGTCTACTTTCTTGCCCTCGCAGGTGAAAGGAGACACGCATCGACGTTGCAACCCCAAACTTACTCTCGTCTTTTCTTCTGAAGCTGCTGGCATTCCCGCATGGACGGAAGCTCTGGGTTGCGAACACCCTCTACTCTACAGATATCTCGCACCGAGGCGTTTCTATGTGGCACTCGTGAGCTCGTACACCTCAGCGTCTCCATTTGTACGCGTGCGCTCGTTCAAGTAGGTATTCTGAAAGAGTGGCAGAGAGTATCTGCGAATCAGACAGAGAGGGGCCCGGTGGGGAAAGAAAGCGCGCACTTAACAGCAGCATCCAACACATTTAGCATCGGCACTCCGTGGCGGTTTTCGTTTTCCCTGTACGCAGAGCATCACACATCAGCTGAAGAAGTAGTTTTTTCCCCTTCTGCTGCTGCTCTCCGCGGCTCTTGATAACGGCATTTACTTCACCATGGTATCAGGGCGTGGAGCCCAGGCTCTGTGTGGGGAGGCCAAGAGCCTGCAGCCCGGCCGCCGAGCACGGCTGCGGCCTCTTGGCGTCGGCGGTCAGTGCTTGGCTGGCGCGGTGCCGAGGAGACGTGCGACCATGATCGCGCTTGGACCAGCTCACGACGAGTCGCACCGACGGCTCACCACATATGCGCGCAGGCGCCCACCGCTTTTCTGCCTTTGCTGCCTTTGCTGCGTTGCGGTGGTGTGGAGCGTGATCGCGGCAACGGCCCGCTCTGCATGCACCGGAATCGCAGTGGGCTGGACGACGCCACACGGCGTTGGTTGTCCCGTCTCCTCGACGAGTCCTCGCTGCAAGTGTGTACGCTGCAGGAGACTCACTTCTCCCCTGCAGGCCTGGAAGGCGCCTGGTCTGCACGGCGTTCAGTCTTCTCGGTGCAGCAAGAGAGAGGGAGGGAGCACGAGTGTGGCCTCTTTGCGCTCGTGCAAGAGGGCATGCGGGCAGGTGCGGGCCCTCCCCCTGTTTTCCAGCACGAGGGTGCCGCCGTGATGGTGTGGCTTTGCGGCGTTGCCTTCCCTCCCCTCTTCCTCCTAGTCCTCACAATGTGGGGAACGGACGCCGACTCGCACCACTTGCTGTAGGGCACGAAAGGACGATTCGACCGTACCGGAGCCATTGTAAGCGACGGGGTCAGCGACAGCGACTTGACGGCGCGAGCAATGAAGACACCGACATGGCGCAGTGCAGACGGGGACACGGAGACGTCATCGTACGTTACCCTCGCCCTCAACTGCCTTCACGTACGGTTGCGGCACCGTCACAACGGCGCCTAGTGGCCACTGCGCGGTTCGATTCACTGTACCGCGCGCCATGGTTGACAAATCCGGTTCTCATGGACCGTGCGTGCCTCAACGGCGAAGAAGCGAGGACGCGCTAACCGCAGCAAGGGCAAAGGAGAGGCGGATGGCCCACGCCATCATAGCCATCACAACGCCAGCGCGCATGCATCGTTTCCATGTATATCACTCAATGCGGAGGTGAAGCGCATGCCTAATGGCAACAACCACCTGAAAGGCTGTCCCCTCTCTTTTAGAAGCGCTTATTATAGACCGCTGTGGGGACGGAAACGGGTGCGATTTGAGGCAGCTTTGGTGAAGGCACACTGTGCGACGCCCGAGCATTGCCCTCTCTCGACTATGCTCGCCGAAAAAAAAAGCTCCAACTAGCCGCCCTGAAGGAGAGATACTGTCCTGCGACAGCCTCGCTTTCCCCACCCTTCAGCGGCCCTCAATCATGGGCTCACATCAGATTCGGCCTGTCCATGTCCCCGTGCGTCCTGCACACGCTAGCAATGCTATAGGGTGACTTCCATCGGAGTGTGAGAGAGAGAGCAGGCCGACCCGTTGGTGACAGTGCACCAACAGAAACGGAGGCTACATCCGGCAGTACCCCTCTTCCGTGTCCCACCGAGACGCAGATCCACATCCCTCCGACCGTCCACGATGGGTGAGTTCGAGATGGCGCTCCGTGATTTGCACTGCGACGCCGCACCAGGCCTCCACGAAATGCGCTGCGAGAGTGTCAAGGCTCTCCAGGTGCACGGCGGGGTGGGTGGGGGGGATGCCCTGCGCACTAGTGGCGGGTGGTGCAGACGCTGGTAACAGCGGTGTGGCAGCACTTTGGCGGCCCTCACACGGACGTGCAGGCCTCGACGCCCTCGGAGCCCCGCACGCACACACCTCGCTTGTGCGCAGTGGCCGCGTGTTCCACAGCCCATGACTCCCCGGACAGGCTGCAGGCGGACTGTGCGGCACAGGCAGATATCATATATCAGGTGCGGCTGCAATGGTTTGTGATAATAACACATCTATAGGCACGGCGAGAAGGGGCTGCGGCCTCCTTGCTTGTTGCCACCGCGCTGAGTGTAAAGCAGTGGAGGTGGGGCTCGGCCTGCTGCGATAACAGCCGCATCGACCAAGAAACCGAAGAGCAGGTGTACCTGGTTGTTGCGGACTCGCTCTCCTTCGTCACGGCGCTCGGCACGGGCCCCACAAGAGCGGAAGGATGGCGTGCTGATGCGTGCCTGGGCCCCAATGCTGGTGCTGTTAGCCCGCCGCGTGGCGCCTCTCACTTCCGTTTGTGTGTGGTGATTGCGAATGGAGACACACCGACGACGCTGACAAGCATGCGAAGTCGGCAATGGCGGAGGGTCAGGCGACACTTGCATGGATCACGGTGTCGGTCGCTGGTCTCAGACGCCAGGCCGACATCCACCGGAACTGCGGGCCACGCGATGCGTCACGCGCTACTTGACGGCGACCGCCCCACACTAGAAAAAAGATGCGGAGCCCACGAGGCGACAGGCGGACCCTCCTCGCCCAGCTCCGCACGGGCACCTGTGCCTGCTTTGGATTCCTGCAAGCGGCGGGTAGCTGGCAGCGCCAAGATGGCGTGCGGGTGCGGTGCGGCGAGGAGCTGACCCCCGTCGGGTGCGTACGGCTGCCCCTTCCCAACCCTGTGCCCCCTTCGCTGCGACAGGCTGTGAGCTCTCTGCGCGCTGGCGCACGTCCGTCTGCGGGCCCCTTTGCGCCTGCCACACCGGCTCCTGTGTGAGGCGTGCGGATGCAGGAGGAGGCGGAATGCCCCCCGCCGCCACAGACTCACGGCAGTGTCGCACCTGCCACGGTGCATGTGGGCAGGCCATCCAGGCACGCCCCCCGTGTCATCGCCGGCAACGGCAGATGGTGGCAGCGAGCCCTTCCTCCCCTCCCGCCAACAAGGGTGCCTTGAAGCAGGCCGCACGCTGCGAATGTGCGAGCGCTGTGCGCACGCGCAGTTGGGCAGAGCCGGCATGGTGCATCGCATTCCCGACGAAGCATCCAGAGGTGCGAAGAGCGCGAGTGATGAGCGAGAGAGGAGCCCCGTAGTACATGCCGATTATGCCCACAGCGCATGCGCGCGCAGCATGCGGCATCTCCTCCATCCCACCGTGCGGGCGGATGAGGCGCCGACCGCGCGGCACGTATCCGAAGAGGGGACGAGGCGGGAGAGGAGGGGCCCGCTAGACGCATGTCCCGATTCAACGACATGACGGTTGCTCCTAGACGGCCAGGACGTCGCCGCAGCGCGGCAGTGGGCGCGTGGGCTGCAACTGTGCATGCGCGTGCTTTTCCTGTCTGTTGAGCTGCGTCATGAGACATTGTAAGAATTGCCTGTTCTGATGTTTAACACCAACAGATGGATGCTACGCCGTCTTTTTCTCCGATCTGCATCTGAATCTGTATTCAAACGGCGTTGTTTTTTTTTTAGGTTTTTTTTTTTGCTGATGCTTTTCCCTTTTTTGTTTTGGGGAGTGTTGTCTTCATCCTCTAGTCGCCGGTTTGTGTGAATAGGATTGAGTTTTTTTTTTTGTTTACGTGTACCCTGCATGTTGTTTTATTTTTGCATAAATGTTTTTTCTTCCCAGTTTACTCTCTGTGCTTTATTCGACCCTTTTTTGTTTTGTGTCATCTGCGATGATGTTTGGGTGTCTGAACGCAACGAGGTTTATGAGTAAGGGTTTGAAAACCCCCCAAAACGAAGCGATAAAGGAAAAGGCTAACTTCGCTGAGGACGCGGAGTACGTCGCGCATTCGTGCCAAAAGGTGTCTGCTGTCGAAAAGCGCCGAGTGAAGTTTACAACTTCATGCTCTTCTCATAGAGGGAAGTGCGTCGTGAGTATAGCTGGGCGATGTGCCTGGGCACTTACTGGGAATGGGGGTAGCGGGAAAGGACAGCGCGGGCCAGGATAACGGAGTCGCTTTTTTGAGCGATGCTGCACCGAGGCACTCTTGCGTGAAAAGGCGAGAAACATGCAACAGCTTCTTTGAATATCCGACTGCCCTTTGCTCGCTCTCTCTGGTGTTCACCTTCTGTAGTCGCTGCTGCGCTGAGGCATACTCCCTTTTACACCTTGGCTTGCTCGTGACTAGTGTTTTAAAAAAGGTAGTTTTGGGTGTTGCTGCCTACGCGACGGTGATCCTTTTGTCGCTCGCCTCATATAGACATTTCCCTGCAGGGAGTGAGCGTGTGTGGGTCTGTGTGTGACAGCGAGAGCAACTCAGCCATGAACTCGAACTCGCTAGGCGCAGGTGCGAACGGGAGCTTTTACTACCCCAATCGATCAAAACAGGATGAGGCGTCCTACGAAGTGTCGATAGGAGATGGCTACACGACGGAGATGGTGACGGATCCGAACGCTCCCGCGACGGAGCAGACGCAGGCGGAGAACGAAACGGCGGCGACCCTGTCGAACGGGTACGACTACGGCAACTACTATGACCCATCATTGTATCAGAACTACTACTACCAGGACGACGACGGCAATTACTATTACTACACCGACGCGCAGCAGTCCGCATCAAACGATATCGCCCAGGAGATACATGTTAGCGTTACGCCGACACCTCAGAATCTTGTTCGATCCTACGAGTACGCGTCGTATGACCCGCCAACGTACAACTGGTTCGTGGATATTGTAGTAGACACGTTCTTATCAACGCCCTTCCGAGTCTACCTCACAATATTGCTCTACTGCGCCGCGGCGCTCATTGGCACTCTTGGGCTGAATTACACCTTTGCATTGCTGTACCGTCTGTACGCCCCACCGATCCCGAACACCAACAAGAGCTTGCAGTCGTTCGCGTACTTTGCTCTCTTCTTCTATGCCAGTTTTGTGATAGTCGCGACACTCTGCGCCTTGATGGACATGGTGCGCAACCTGTGGACTCTAAAGCGTGGCGACGTTGCTTTTTGGGGGATGTCGCACCGGTCCTTCTCCAAACGCATGCCACCCTACCTTGTATACCTTGTCATCATTCTTGTCATCGTCTTTTTGCCGCTCCTGTGGGGGATCATGGAGGCTGGGATTAGGAAGCAGTCGCTCGTGTACGTGGCGCAGCGCTACGCGAACGTTGCCGTGCTGGCGGCAACGTTCCTGGTTGTCGTCTGCTATCTGTGGTTCTACTGGAGAGCGCTGGTGTACAAGTGGTCGGCTATCACGAAGCGAGCCGAGCGCGACGATTTTGAGCTGCGCCGGCGTGCGTACAAGGCCCACCCAGATAAGATGAACAAGATGCACTGGTATCATGCGTCCACAGTACTGGAGGAGTTTGGCATGGATGGCGACACACTGCTCTACAACTCCGTTGTCTTCACCGTCGGCTGCGTGCCGCTGTTTTCTCTCTACGCGGCGCAGACGCTGAGCACCTACACCGGCACCCCGTCCGTGGTGTGGCCAGCGATCGCATCGATCTCGATGGTTTGCGTTTACATCCTCTCCTGGATCACGTTGATGCGACGCAAGAGTCAGTGGGCCACCTACGCGTCGTTGATGCTCATTGTGCTGATGCTTGCCCTAGGCCTCACTGCTGGCGCCGTGGGCGGCCACCCGATCACGGCAGTCATCGTGGTTGTTCTCTTTGTTGCGGCACACGGCATGGTGTCCCGCAAACGCAAGCACTGCTTGACGAAAAAGGAGTTACGGGCAACTCTAAAGTTGCCATACACCGCGCAGGCAGACGACGACACGCCACAGGAGCGGCGGATCGACACATATCTCTTCTGCTGCCGCAACCTCATTCTCGACTACATGAAGTGCTGCGATGTCAAGAAGCACTTTGGCTACCGCCACCCCGACGTTGTGGAGGCGGAGAGGCGCTTCATGATCAGCCGCATCGCACTCCGCACGGATCAGAAGGCGCTGCTCATCTGGTGGGTCATAGTCATGCTCGCTGTGGCCTTTGTTATGGCGCTCTCGAACAGTATCCAGTATCGATTCAGCACACCGATTGCGGTTTTAGCGAACACGTCCGTGACGGGGCTCACCCCATCCCTTCCGCTGTGTGAGAAGGTGTTTAATGCCAATGGTGCTGCACCGCTGAAGATGCTAGACTTGGCCTTACTAGCCGCGCTGTCGTACACCTACGGCGCGAACGGCGACGCCGACTTCGCCACGTGGTTCTCCAGCAAGCCTTCCCTGCTACGCATGCACCCGGTCGTGCTGCCGTACACGCTGAACTTCCACACAGATGGGACGAACATTTCCTTCTCCCACTACGTCGACGTATCTAGCAGATACCACGTGATCACGCTGAACTCGAACAGCAGGGGCCTGTCCCTCTTCCGGGACTTGGACGACTGGGGTGAGTCCATTGCCCTTCAGGCTGCCGGCGCCATCTCCCCTCTCATCAACATCTGGGACGAAGAGAACCGCGCGGCATTTGTGCAGAGGGCCCGCTTTCTCAAGACGTGGCTCCCGCCTTCCACTGCGTTGGATGGCGTGAAAACGTACATAGCAGCACTGAACAGATCCGGCGACTCCACCGGCATTTTGATCGTCGGAGACCAGTTCAACGGCGGCTATGCGAAGAGGCTGTCTGCCGAGCTGAATTTGCCCTTTGTCGCCTTCAACCCACCGGGCACCAAGTACATCGACATGTTCTTGACAAACGGAACGCAACTGAGCGGTGTGCGGAGTCTGTGGTCATACGTGGACTCGCTGGAGGATGCGGTCAACACAGCGTACTACCCGTGCAAGGCCAATCTCTCCTCCAACCGCTGCGGTCGCATCAGCACTGTTGTCAAATATTTGTTGGAGACCTGTGGTGACCCCGCGGGCCGCGCGATGAATCAAGTCTAGGTTTCCTCGGATTCCAGACACGTGCGTGGGTGTCGCCGTCTTCGCCTCTCGCTGGCACACGTAGCTGATATGGGCGCGCACTTGCACGTTCACTGCTGCCGTCACCTTTTCCCCGCTTCTTTCTACTCCCTTTTTTCACGACCATTGGACTCTCATCTACCCCTCTGCTTGCCGTGCCGATAGCCTTCCTCACGTAGACAAGGATCCCCTCGGTCATCACTGCCTACAGTGGCTATTGGTGTGATGATGTGTGCGTGCCTGTTCCCTCTTTGCCTTCACTTTCACCCCCTCTTGCTATATCTTGCTGGCCTCTTTTTTTTTGTCGTATATATATTCTTGCTCTTCGATTCACTTTTATGCATGCCCTCTTGCTGTATCTTGCCATGCGGGATTTATTTGGGAGAGGCGCAGCGAGACTTTGGTGGCACTTAGAGTTTGTACAAAATCTTCTTTAAGACACGAAAGAAGACGCACGCACCAGCTCTCTCCGATGAACTCGACACTCAGGACGTACCTGTACTGAGTGGAGCACCGCTCTCAAGAAGGTCATTACGCCCTTTTTTGGTTCGCTTCTATTGCGATGGGGCTAAACTGTTGCACAAGCGATCTCCAGCATCCTGCTTGATCATCTTCGCAGCAGCACCCCCCCCTCTCTCCCCCAACTCCACCTCCTTTACCGCGACGCTCTTCCTTTCTATGCGCGTCTCCCTCATGCATGAGAACCGCGATTCTCCACGAACGAGCAAAGACCCGTGTCGAAGCGAGTTTCTTTCTTCTAGCCCACCGCAAATCATCAAAATTGCAGATCATGCTCCGTCGCACTTGCTTGACTGCTCTGCAGCGCAGCAGCGTCCGCTACGCTGCCGCGGCTCCGAAGACTTCATTCGCCGCTGGGAAAGCTGGTGCTGCTTCCACGGCCCCTGAAATGACCTCCAAGGCCGGTGCCTCTACCACCGGTGGGGACACGGTGATGGACAAAATGGTCCTTTTGGCGGCCCTCGGCTCGCTTGTGGCTTGGTGGATGACTGTGCCTGGCCCCCAGCACCAGCACTAAGAAAGGGAGCGTTGTTCCCCGGAGGAGTAAATCACCCATGCGTTTTTTTTTTTCCCCTCGGTCGGTTTCCACACCCTTACCGCGCGTCAGTAAGAAGCAGGGGATTTCTGTAATTCAGGGCAATGGGTCAAAGGAAGTTGCCAGAGTGGCGGGTCTAATAGTAGTATCATCTCCGATGAAGGCAACGAGAAGAAAAAAGTGCGCTGTAGCACGAACGCAGGGGTGGCGAGAAATCTCTGTGGTGTGTCGTTGTGACTACAGACCCTTTCTGTTTTGTAGGTTAACTCTCATCAGCCTGCCCTAGACTTGAGGAGTGATACCGGCATGCGTAGTGGTCCGGCATCCTCGTCCTGGAAGCATGACGTTGCATGCCTATCCGAGGCGAAAAAGAAAAAAGGGTGCCGTGCTAGAATGTAGAATACCGTTCGCGGAACGGGCACATGAGCGCTTTTTGTGGGATGGTGACCTTTCTCTCTCTCCACTCCGTTGGACCCTGACGCATCTGCGGAGCTGCTCACGGTTAGGCACTTCTTTGCTGCGCAGCCGATTGGAGGAGCACCCGCTTGCGACCTTCCGCTACAGCTTCTGCCGCCACTCCGCCTTCTTCGTTGCACCTTTTACCGTTTCATCTTCCCTATGACATCGTTGCCTCTGAGCACAGCACGCAGAACTACCTGTCTCACTCAGGTCTCTTCTGGCGCGTCTGGCCTTGGCTACCGCCACTCCCCTCATCCCACCTGTGAAACGCATGTACGTTTTGTCAACATCGCGCCCGTCCACGGCGGCATTTGGCGCTGCAGTCGGCAACTTCTGCGGCGACGGGACGACGTACGTCGCGCTGAATCGTGGAACGCTTCTCTCCCTCTACGTGTGTCGCCAGGGCAACTGTGGAATCGACCACGTGCAAGACTTTCGCCTGCATTGCACCTTAAAATATGTGCGAGCCGTCCTCATCGTAGACGCCGCGGCGCCGCAGAAATACTCACGGCACCTTCTTTTTCTGTGCACCGTCAAGCAGCAGATTGTCCTCGCCGCCCTTGAGTCATGCACAGAGCTCAGCGGCGGAGCATCACCGCTGCGGATGACAACGCTCTTCCAAAGCGCGCCGGACGACTGCCTGTACCAGTATGACCCCAGCGAGGTCGAGTTGTGCTGCTGCTCGAGTGCGGTCACGGGTGCAGGCGCGTCGCCCCCGTTCGTTGTCTTTGCTCTGACACGTGGAGAACTCTTTCTTTTTGATGTCTTTGCCGCCCTCGCCCGCGACGCGGTAAAGCGCAAGCAAAACGGAAACCTGACGCGTTTGCTTTCACCGGAGCTGATGGCCAGCGTCGCTCGCCGAGCGAAAGCCGACATCTTCTCCCACTGCTACATGGACTGCACAGAGTACGACGTAAAGGACATCTCCTTTGGATTTCCTTCTCCATGGCTGAAGGGGCAGGTCCACGGCACTGGCCCGCGGCCTGGCACAGCGGCAATGAAGGGGGACAACGCTTCCGCGTCCACCTCTCTGTTCGTGCTCTACGGGGACCCGTACGGCAAGGTGCACGTGTCTGAGTATGAGCTTGCCGTATCGCCTGCCACAGAGGCCGAGGCGGCGAGCGAGACTAGCAGCGTGGAAAGCTCGATCCGTCCACCGGCTCGTCCGCCAGCCTATCCTGCCGAGTTCGCCACGCCGGCTCGCCGAGTGCGCCGTTGCGGATTGCTGCAGGCGAACGTCGATCCCACGGCCTCGCGCATCGTTTTTAGTCGTCACGGCCTGTTCGTTGTGGGCAATCACCTTGTGACGCTTATCCAGCAAGTCCGGCCGCGCAAGGGTGTGTTTTCGCGCGAGATTCCCTCGCGGCAGGCTATCCTGGATGTGAGCTGCGCGTCCGTTTCCGCCGATGCGTCAGAGCTGCTGATCGGGTTCAGCGACGGTGTCCTTGCACGGGTGACGGTGGTCTCTAGGGGCATGGTCGGCGAAGACCCGGAGTTGGCGTTTCGCTTTTTGTCTCGTCCGGCGCCGACGATCCCGACGGAGGTGATCACTCTGCACGCCGATCTTTATTTGCTATGCTCACGATTCGACAGCAGTTTCACCGTGCGGCTCGATGAGGCGTCGTGCGAGGAGGTGCTGCATAACTGCGGGCCGGTCTTAGACATGACCACGCATCAAAACGGCAGTCGATACAGCGTTGTGGCCTCCACCGGCATCCACCGCGGCGGCGGCATCAGCGTCCTGCGAAGCGCTGTCATGCTGCGGGAGCAGGCGGACATTCCCCTTTGCTTCCACCCGCAGCGCGTCCTTTGCGCCGGCGAGTTGATGTGCATCACGACGGCGGCCGCAGCGAACCGGTTCTTCCTTGTGTCGGCGCGCGCGCTCACGCTGAAGGAGCTCGCGCCTCATGTGTTCCCGGATATCGTTTCGCGCCACCTGCTCGTCGAGCTGGGCCTCGATGCTGCGCTCGACAAGTTGGTGCTCGTTTCCGCCCGTGGTATAGCCTGGCTGCGGTTGTCGGGACCTCGAGTCGAGGCGGTGTCGCAACTGCCCCGCCAAGCCGATGACCCGCTAATCCTTTTTGCCGTCGTTCGACACGGCTTAACAGTCGTCTGCGACGGGATCGTCGTAAGCGTGTACCGTGGCCAGGACCTGGTGCACACGGTGCCGTCTCTCGCCGGCGTCGCCATCTCTTCGGTGTCGCTAGTGAGCCCTACGCTGCTCGTCGTGGGACAGTGGAACGGCGTTGTCGCCTTGTACGAGCTGGGGCGCCGCCAAGCCGACGTGGTAGGGCGACTGCTGTTGGACTCCGTGCCACGCACTATCGCGTGCGCGGTACCGACGCCTTCACCGTCGTCAGTGGTGACCGAGGCTGCGTTGGCGATCATCTACGTTGGCACCCTCCACGGCGTTCTCGTGGAGACCACGGTTGCGCTCCTGCGTCGTGGGGAGACGCGTCGCTCTGTGTTCGTCGCCCCGCACCCACTCGAGCTCCTAGAGCTTGCAGGGCCGCACCCGGGGTTGCTGTGCCTCGGCAATGTCCCCCTGGTCGTACTGTGTGTCGCGGGTGGCGGTCTGCAGCTGACCGGGCTGCACCTGATGGGCGTCTCGGCAGCCGCGACGGTGGACGCCGACTTACAGTGCTACGCCTTTTACTCCAAGCAAGATGGTCGCCTTCACATTGGCTCCCTTGAGGCGCTCGAGAAGACGTCGCGGACGTTCTTGCCCCTCGGCGAAACGATCACGCAGCTGCACGAAGCCGCTGCCTGGGGTGGCTACGTGGCATCTGTGCGCAAGGTGGAAGGGGACGAGGTTCTTTTTCTCCCGTCGTCTGCCATACAGTTCCCGTGGGCCGCCGACCTATCTCTGTGGCGCTCTGCCGCCGTGCCGCTCCTCGAAAACGAGCGCTGTGTCTTTCTAGAGACGGTGCGGCTGGACGGTGCTGAGGGTGGCGGAGTGGGAGAAAGGGGTGGCGACCTGATCGACGTGCCGGCGAGCGACGGCGCTGCTGTGAGCGAGGAGGAGTGGCAGCACCTGCTGCTCATCGGCTCCTCATTCACGTTTCCGGATGAGCAGCGCGCGCGCTCCGGAAGGATTACGTGGTGTACTCTGCGTGAGGAGCGTCAGCGGCAACGCCTGCACCTGATCGCGAGCAAGGACATTGGTGGCGCGCTGCAGTGCTGCGCTGCGGTGCCGCACTACAAGGGCCGCATCGCGCTTGGCGTGAACGGTTGTGTCTGTTTGTACCAGTGGAATACGGAGGATCAAACCTTCGTGGCCGAGGAGCGCTGCCGTGTCGGGCTCACAGTGACAAAGCTGATACCCCTCTACCACACATCTCTGGCCGCCTCGGTGCTCGTTGCGTTGGACGTGCGCCACAGCGCCTTCTTCATCGAGGTGGACACGTTGCAGGGAAACCTCAAGGTCCTTTGCCGCGATGCCGACCTGCGCGGCATCATGGACGGCCACGTCGGCTCCGACGCCGAGAACCTCTGCCTCTTCGATGATAGCCTGAACTTCACGGCGTTAAAGGTGGTGCCTTTGCCTGTTGAGGCCAGGGACGGCGATGCCGCTGCAGCAGCCCGTGCGACCGCGCAGTACCGGTTTGAAGTGCGTGCGCAATGCCACCTGGGAGACTTGGTGACGTGCGTGCGGCAGGGCAGCTTTGCCGCCACGTCGCTGATGGAGGCACCCGCGCACTGCTCATCGGCCCAGAATCAACTGCTTTTGCCGGGAATTGCTGGTCCACAGCTCGTGTTCGCTACGGCGCACGGCGGCTTTGGTGTGGTGACGCCAGTGCACGCCGCCACGTACCTTGTCCTGCGCGCCCTTGAGGCGTCCCTGGTGCGCACGGTGCCACCCGTGGGTGGTCTCTCGCACCAGGCCTTCCGCGAGGTCTTACGCGCCGGCCAAGAGCGAGGGGTGAGCTACCTTGCGTCCAAGACGGGGTGCGCGCTGACGCGGGAGCGCTTGCGTCGGTATGAGCCGCTCAACACTGTCGACGGCGACGTGGTAGAGCAGTTTGTGCTGCTCTCGCCGAGCGACAAGAAACACGTCTGCCGCGTCGCCACAGAGGTGTTTCTCCACGCCTTTACTCAGTGCGTCAATGAGTCCGGGATTTTTGTTGCGCCACCATCGAAAGAGGAGCAGTGCATCCTCGCGACCCTAGGAACAGCAATGCGACCTTTTGCACAGTACCCCGAGGAGACGATCGCCCAAGCGAATTCGTTTCTGCATCAAGGTGGCCTTCCGCATGTCCCATTCGCTGCGGAGGCGGTAGAGCAGCAGGTTATGAATCTTCAGCGGATGCACTAATCGCCGCCCGCCAGACACCGAGAAAGGCCCTGCGTGCGTGTTTTTGTGTGTTGCATCTTTTTTTTTGTTGTTGTTTTTTGCTCCTTTGTGTCTGTCGATTAAGAGGTCCTTCCTCGCCCACAAAAACAGGTGTAACCGAGTACACCTCAGCGCACGCGCCATACTTTGTACAGGGAACCCCTCCCTTCCTCGCTACTCCCTCCTCCACTCCTGCCTCTCGAGTGCTGCATGCGTGTGTGTGTGTGTGTGTGTGTGTGTGACTTTGTCGTGGTGCGGCTGGCACGCTGCGCCAAAAAAAAAACAAGCATCATCACCGAGCTGACCTGGATAGGTCTCCTCCTCTCCCTGTGTTCCCCATGCCCTCTTCTCTCCTCTTCTATGCACCTGCGCCCGCTGCCCGCATCACGCACGCATTATCGCGGCCACTGAACACGCGACCCACACCCCACTTAGGTTTTCTCAACGAGAAATGCAGTACCTCGCCGCGTACGCCCTCGTGGCGCTCTCTGGCAAGACGCCGTCGAAGGCGGCCGTTGAGGCTGTCCTGAAGGCCGCCGGCGTTGCCGTGGATGCCTCCCGCGTGGATGCCGTCTTCCAGGAGCTCGAGGGCAAGAGCTTTGATGCGCTGGTGGCCGAGGGCCGCGCGAAGCTGGTGGGCTCTGGCTCTGCCGCTCCTGCTGCCGCTGCCTCCACTGCTGCAGCCGCCGCTGCCGTGGTTGCCGAGGCAAAGAAGGAGGAGCCCGAGGAGGAGGCCGACGATGACATGGGCTTCGGTCTCTTCGACTGAGCAGTGTCCGCACTGCGGCGCGTAATGCGCCTCTGCCGAAGAGTTTCACGCCGGCATCTTCTCATTGTTGTGGTGCATCGTTTCTTTCTTTGCTTGTGACTTGGGTTTGTCTTTTTATTTCGAGTGGAAAGGCTCTGCAAAATGAACAACCCGTGGGAGATGAGTAGGAGCGGAGGCGAGGTGGCTGATTGTGAGGCTGCAGCGAAAAGAAAAAAAAAGCAGCGACGCCCTCGGCACACGAAGAGAGAACCCTTCCTCCTCCGTTGCTTCCCTCCTCGTAGAAGAGAGATACGATAAATGCCACAGAAGCTGTACGAGAGGCACGGGCGATGTCATGAAGAGAATCCACCGCGCTTTCCTGCCGTGACCCGCTGCCTTTGATGAGTGAGAGAGAGTACTTCTTCTCACAATGGCTTCATTACGACGTTCTGCTCTACTGTGCCTCCCTGCTCGTCTTCTCCCGTTCTCGTTTCTTCATTTTTGTCCTTTCCATGCACTTTCTACCATAACGTTTTTTTGCCTCTTCTCGTACAAGAGGTGTAGTCAACATGCAGTACCTCGCCGCGTACGCCCTCGTGGCGCTCTCTGGCAAGACGCCGTCGAAGGCGGCCGTTGAGGCTGTCCTGAAGGCCGCCGGCGTTGCCGTGGATGCTTCCCGCGTGGATGCCGTCTTCCAGGAGCTCGAGGGCAAGAGCTTTGATGCGCTGGTGGCCGAGGGCCGCACGAAGCTGGTGGGCTCTGGCTCTGCCGCTCCTGCTGCCGCTGCCTCCACTGCTGCAGCCGCCGCTGCCGTGGTTGCCGAGGCAAAGAAGGAGGAGCCCGAGGAGGAGGCCGACGATGACATGGGCTTCGGTCTCTTCGACTGAGAAGCCTCCGTGAGTAGTCTACTGTCGTTACTTTCTGACTTGTTTCATTTGCCTTGCTTTCCTTCCGCGAGCAAAAAGCAGCGTAAGCAAACATCCATCCCCGTCGAAGCGATGCTACCAAACGGTCTCCTTGCTGCCATTATCCCCTTAGTAACGGCGGCCTTCCCTCCTTCCCACGCCCTCAGCTCATCTCCACCAATCGATCACCTTCTCTTGTGTCTCTTTTCTTGGGTTCCTTCTTGACGTATCCTGCATCGACCATGGCCAGGTAGTTGTCATGGCTCTTCAAGAGAATAGGGACTCCTACAAGGTCAAAGCTTTCTCCTTGTCCGAGTTTGTGCAGCAGTGTTCCGACTGCCACCAGCTGTGCCTCGAAAAGACGGCCCGCGTTGTGGAAAACCGCAGTCGTGCCCCGCGGGGATGGGAGGCACTTTTCGACTCCGTTGCGGAGGAGCGGCGGTCTGAGGACTTGGACCTCTGCGAGTCGCGATGCCGGTACATGCAGGCCACCTGCCCGTCACAGGACAGGGTACAACAGTACGAGGAGGCTCTCGCCGCCGCGTCACTCAAGCCGAAGAAGAGGACGCCGCCAAACTCGTCTGTGCTGCAGGACGCTTCCCGGTGCGAGCACGCGGTCGAGGTCTTCTCGAATGTCCTGTTTGCCTTGGCGCACAAACCCAGCAAGGTATCCTTCCCGACCAAGGACCTGAAAACGGGAGGCACCAACGACGCCGAGTCCCACGCCGAAGCGCCTACGGAGGCCCACCGAAAGGTGCTCGAGGGGTCTAAGAGCATGGACAACGATATCTGGCGCCGCTGGAGCAAGCTGCGCCAAGAGCGCATCGGCTCAAATGCACAGGACATCACTTCCTCGACCGGCTCCAGCTCGCTGCCGGACACGGCAGCAGCTTCGGCTGGGTCGAGTGGCACGACCCCAAAGTGGTGACTGAGAGCGGCTTGTTGATGCTTTCTCGCCACGTGCTCCGCTCAAAGGTGTCTCGTATTCCTTTTGGCCATGATAAACGTTATGTGGGCTGGCGCCACGTTTTCTTCCTCTCCCATGCAGTGCCCGGTACGGACTCTTCCATTTTCTCGTTTGGGCGAGGGCCGCTTTACGGCCTCGCGTTGTGTCAGAAGAAGGCGCCTGATAATAGCAGGGCAACGTCGGCGGCTACTGCTTCGCAAGCAGTACGTCTCCTCCGAGGTTTAGTGTGCGTTTCTGGCGCTGTTTGCCGTTGCACACCAGCACAACAGCTGCTGCGCTCTGCTGTTTCATGTACCTTGCACAGGAACTCATCTCTCTGAGGCGTTGGCAGGAGGCGTGTTTACTGAAGGAGAAAAATTCCCCGAGCGCGGAAACACAACTACCTCCTCTGGGCTTTCAACCAGAAAAGAAATCTGCTCGGGGAGCAACGCCTTCACCATTCCTTTCTCACTAGCCCCGGAGTTCCTTTTTCCGTTTTTTTTTTTGATGTGCGTGTGTAGGAGAAAAACCGGTGGCGGCGGACATGCTCGTGCGTTTAAAATCCGTTCGCGGAAAAGGGTGCCTGCTCGTTCTTTGCACGTAAGGGCCCCGCCCTCCCGTCCACTTGCAAGTTTTCTCTTTATGCAGCCCACCCTTACAAAAACCACCAGCGTTGCTGTCACGTGTAGCGGGCGAATTCAATCGTCTCCTTGTCGTCCCCGCACCTCTGTTCTTTATTCACGGTTCGCTTAATAGAAGTTGAAGCAGTCGGTCTTCACGCCCACAGCGCTTTCTTTTCCGTGTTCGAGAGAACACGCACCTCACACACGTCACACGTCGCCACCCCCAACTCATAGGACACACAACCACTGCCAAAGCCTCCGCACAACCCGCCGATTCCGTAAACTCGTCATACCGCAGCGACACAGGCGCTAGCGTGAGTAGTCATCTTCTGACGTGCACTGCCACGCAGGGGCGCAGTTCAACACCGCAGGCCTTCGGAGTGGTCTCGCTCGCTGCTCAGATGTGCGCAGCTATCATCACGCGTTGCGATGCCAACCAAACTCAAAGGTAGAACACATAGCCTCAACATATATTGGCAGCAGCATTCTCGCTTTGGTGTACGGCACTCACGTTATCCTCCAGCCGAGAACATGGCAGTGTGAATTTCGAACTTTGACCGTCCCCTAAACGTGAGCGACAAGGCTGCGTATCGTTACCTTTTCAGCACCACAGCTGTTCTAACTCGTGAACGGATCAGGTGGATCTTGATTCTGGGCCACCACATGTGGCTCTCTCCGACGACGCACTGCAGAGGATGAACACGCTATCCGTGAAGGCTGAGTGCTGTTTGTGGCCCATCTTGAGAGTCAGTAAGGTTGATCGCAAAGTGATCCTTTTTTCGATATATTGAACGGTGACGGGTAGGCCGCTTTGCGCACATTAGAGGACGGTACACTTTTTGTGAGGGTTAGGGTTAGGGTTAGGGTTAGGGTTTTTTTCTCCACTGATTCCTTGCACAGCGACACCCTCTCCAACAGGACGGGGGCGTGACGGTGTACTGGTGTACTGGTGTACTGGTGTACTGGTGTACTGGTGTACTGGTGTACTGGTGTACTGGTGTACTGGTGTACTGGTGTACTGGTGTACTGGTGTACTGGTGTACTGGTGTACTGGTGTACTGGTGTACTGGTGTACTGGTGTACTGGTGTACTGGTGTACTGGTGTACTGGTGTACTGGTGTACTGGTGTACTGGTGTACTGGTGTACTGGTGTACTGGTGTACTGGTGTACTGGTGTACTGGTGTACTGGTGTACTGGTGTACTGGTGTACTGGTGTACTGGTGTACTGGTGTACTGGTGTACTGGTGTACTGGTGTACTGGTGTACTGGTTAGGGTTAGGGTTAGGGTTAGGGTTAGGGTTAGGGTTAGGGTTAGGGTTAGGGTTAGGGTTAGGGTTTTTTTCTCCACTGATTCCTTGCACAGCGACACCCTCTCCAACAGGACGGGGGCGTGACGGTGTACTGGTGTACTGGTGTACTGGTGTACTGGTGTACTGGTGTACTGGTGTACTGGTGTACTGGTGTACTGGTGTACTGGTGTACTGGTGTACTGGTGTACTGGTGTACTGGTGTACTGGTGTACTGGTGTACTGGTGTACTGGTGTACTGGTGTACTGGTGTACGGGTGTACTGGTGTACGGGTGTACTGGTGTACGGGTGTACTGGTGTACTGGTGTACTGGTGTACTGGTGTACTGGTGTACTGGTGTACTGGTGTACTGGTGTACTGGTGTACTGGTGTACTGGTGTACTGGTGTACTGGTGTACTGGTGTACTGGTGTACTGGTGTACTGGTGTACTGGTGTACTGGTGTACTGGTGTACTGGTGTACTGGTGTACTGGTGTACTGGTGTACTGGTTAGGGTTAGGGTTAGGGTGAGGGTTAGGGTTAGGGTTAGGGTTAGGGTTAGGGTGAGGGTTAGGGTTAGGGTTAGGGTTAGGGTTAGGGTGTACTGGTGTACTGGTGTACTGGTGTACTGGTGTACTGGTGTACTGGTGTACTGGTGTACTGGTGTACTGGTGTACTGGTGTACTGGTGTACTGGTGTACTGGTGTACTGGTGTACTGGTGTACTGGTGTACTGGTGTACTGGTGTACTGGTGTGCTGGTGTACTGGTGTACTGGTGTACTGGTGTACTGGTGTACTGGTGTACTGGTGTACTGGTGTACTGGTGTACTGGTGTACTGGTGTACTGGTGTACTGGTGTACTGGTGTACTGGTGTACTGGTGTACTGGTGTACTGGTGTACTGGTGTACTGGTGTACTGGTGTACTGGTGTACTGGTGTACTGGTGTACGGGTGTACTGGTGTACTGGTGTACTGGTGTACTGGTGTACTGGTGTACTGGTGTACTGGTGTACTGGTGTACTGGTGTACTGGTGTACTGGTGTACTGGTTAGGGTTAGGGTTAGGGTTAGGGTTAGGGTTAGGGTTAGGGTTAGGGTTAGGGTTAGGGTTAGGGTTAGGGTTTTTTTCTCCACTGATTCCTTGCACAGCGACACCCTCTCCAACAGGACGGGGGCGTGACGGTGTACTGGTGTACTGGTGTACTGGTGTACTGGTGTACTGGTGTACTGGTGTACTGGTGTACTGGTGTACTGGTGTACTGGTGTACTGGTGTACTGGTGTACTGGTGTACTGGTGTACTGGTGTACTGGTGTACTGGTGTACTGGTGTACTGGTGTACTGGTGTACTGGTGTACTGGTGTACTGGTGTACTGGTGTACTGGTGTACTGGTGTACTGGTGTACTGGTGTACTGGTGTACTGGTGTACTGGTGTACTGGTGTACTGGTGTACTGGTGTACTGGTGTACTGGTGTACTGGTGTACTGGTGTACTGGTGTACTGGTGTACTGGTGTACTGGTGTACTGGTGTACTGGTGTACTGGTGTACTGGTGTACTGGTTAGGGTTAGGGTTAGGGTTAGGGTTAGGGTTAGGGTTAGGGTTAGGGTGAGGGTTAGGGTTAGGGTTTTTTTCTCCACTGATTCCTTGCACAGCGACACCCTCTCCAACAGGACGGGGGCGTGACGGTGTACTGGTGTACTGGTGTACTGGTGTACTGGTGTACTGGTGTACTGGTGTACTGGTGTACTGGTGTACTGGTGTACTGGTGTACTGGTGTACTGGTGTACTGGTGTACTGGTGTACTGGTGTACTGGTGTACTGGTTAGGGTTAGGGTTAGGGTTAGGGTTAGGGTTAGGGTTAGGGTGTACTGGTGTACTGGTGTACTGGTGTACTGGTTAGGGTTAGGGTTAGGGTGAGGGTTAGGGTTAGGGTTAGGGTGTACTGGTGTACTGGTGTACTGGTGTACTGGTGTACTGGTGTACTGGTGTACTGGTGTACTGGTGTACTGGTGTACTGGTGTACTGGTGTACTGGTGTACTGGTGTACTGGTGTACTGGTGTACTGGTGTACTGGTGTACTGGTGTACTGGTGTACTGGTGTACTGGTGTACTGGTGTACTGGTGTACTGGTGTACTGGTGTACTGGTGTACTGGTGTACTGGTGTACTGGTGTACTGGTGTACTGGTGTACTGGTGTACTGGTGTACTGGTTAGGGTTAGGGTTAGGGTTAGGGTTATGGTTAGAGTTAGGGTTAGGGTTAGGGTGTACTGGTGTACTGGTGTACTGGTGTACTGGTTAGGGTTAGGGTTATGGTGAGGGTTAGGGTTAGGGTTATGGTGTACTGGTGTACTGGTGTACTGGTGTACTGGTGTACTGGTGTACTGGTGTACTGGTGTACTGGTGTACTGGTGTACTGGTGTACTGGTGTACTGGTGTACTGGTGTACTGGTGTACTGGTGTACTGGTGTACTGGTGTACTGGTGTACTGGTGTACTGGTGTACTGGTGTACTGGTGTACTGGTGTAC